>NW_027256881.1:302168054-302425554 GCF_029215685.1 Pituophis catenifer annectens
TGAAATTTATACTGAATTTACTGAAAATTCATACTGAATATACTGAAAGAGTAAAAAAATTTTTTTAAAAAAAGCAATGCTTTTTTAAAAATGATTCTTCATTTGTAGTATTTAACATATCTATGAAGCGATACACTTTGATGTCTTGTACTGGAGGCTGGCTCAGTCATTAAGCAGAGTAAGGCAGTAGCTTCAGGCAGCAAAGCTGGGAGTCAAGAAAATGCTGTACTGTACAATTTCCCTACTATCTATTATCTAACTAGACTGCTACATGTCTATTTATTATGTTTGACAAAAAAAAAAAAAAAAAAAAAAGAATCAGCTGCCAGTTCAGTTATTGTTGGATTTGCAATAATGATGGGACTCATTTTATTCTTTGCCTCAGATAGCAAAGTCTTTGGATAAGACTTCTTTCTTTTTCTGAGTTGCTACCTCCATTAGCATAAAGGAAAAGAAAGACACTAGGAAGCCTCACTTTTTTCTATTATACTTAATGGAAGGCTAATCATTAAGAAATTTGGGGGCAGGGGATTGGAATGTTTAAGGAATTTTGGAATACATATGCAAAATTACCTATAGCAGAAATACGTAAAGCTTTTATGAATGCTTAAACACGAATTCATTTCCCTCTATGCATTGGTATGGGAAATTCATCATTTTGCAACCATGGGGAGCCCATAACATCCCTATCTGGGATCAGTGTACAGAATCCAATTCCATATAAAGAAGGCAGTCCTAAAAGCCAAACCATGTAAAGTTTATTAATTAAAACCAGCACTAGGACTTGTACCTGGAAAACTACTGGGAGCAGGGCAGTTGCCACAATTCTGATGATATATGCATAGGACCTTGGGATATAAGGCAAGTAGATGCAACCAAAGGAACAATCAGATTAAAGCAGTTTAGCTTGCAGCAGGAATATGAGCAGGGCAAGAGGCTCAAAAGAGACTCTCCCTAGTTTTGGGACTGTAAAGGGGAGGGAGGAAGAGAAGTACTTTCAGATTTGCAAGATTCTGTAACCTTACAATGAAGTAGAATGAACTCATCTGGTAATTTTTCCTGTCTGGTCTACCTTGAAAGGTTGACAGTATGGTTGCAATGAATCTTCACTGACACCACACAGACTGCTGTGTTTTATACCGATTTTACAGTGGTGAAATCCAATTTTTTTTACTACCAGTTCTGTGGGTGTGGCTTGGTGGGCATGGCAGGGGAAGGCTATTGCAAAATCGCCATTCCCTCCCCACTCTTGGGGGAAGGATATTGCAAAATCTCCATTCCCACCCCACTCTGAGGCCAGCCAGAGGTGGTATTTTCCAGTTCTCCAAACTGCTCAAAATTTCTGCTATCGGTTCTCCAGAACCTGTTAGAATCTGCTGGATTTCACCCCTGCAATTGTAGTTTCCAAGTAGATAGATGGTCCCCTACATAGTGTATTACAAGTAGTCTTTGGTTTATGAACACGGTTGTGATTTGAATTTCCAAAATCAGTGGAGTCATAAACAAAGTCATAGTCATTAAGTGAATTAATATGGTTGTTGAGCCACTTCACACTACTTTTTAAAATTTACATGGGGAGAACTCATCTTTCAGCATTGGGTCAAATCACCCAATCTTGCAGGCCTTTAGAAAGGCAATGAAAACCTGCCTCTTACCTCAGGCATTTGGGTCACAATGAGATACTATCTAGAGAAATGTAATCATTTGAATCCCAATTGTTTTATTTGTTTTTAACTAGTTTTAACTGTCCTGCAATCTGCAACTCCTACACTGCAAAAAATATGGACTTCACAGCTCGACCAGGGTAAAGCAATAGAGACAATTTATATAGACTTCTGTAAAGCCTTTGATTCAGTAGTACATGACAAGCTACTTCTAAAACTAAAATCTTATGGCATTTCCGGATCCCTGCATAAATGGATAGCTGCGTTCCTATCAAACAGGCAACAAGTAGTCAAAATAGGGAACGCCCTATCAAACCCAGCACCAGTTAACCACAGTATCCCCCAAGGAAGCGGTTTAGGACCCACACTATTTATACTTCACATAAATGACTTCTGCGATCATATAAGCAACTGTGTCCTCTTTGCTGATGATGTAAAACTATTCAACACCACCGACAATGCTGCTACCCTACAAAAAGACCATTACTATCTATCAGAATGGTCAAACAATTGGCAATTCCAAATCTCATATTACATATTGGCAAAAAAAAAAATCAAAACACTAAATACAAGCTGGGCGGATACGACCTTGTAGACGACCCTCACTCTGTTAAGGACCTTGGAGTACTCATCTCAAATGATCTAAGTGCCAGAGCTCACTGTAACAACATTGCCAAAAAAGAATTAAAAGTTGTTAACCTAATCTTGTGTAGCTTCTTCTCCGGTAATATTGAACTGCAAACCAGGGCATACAAAACCAGTGTCACTACCATCCCTGTCCTAATGTTCCCTTTCATATGTATCTATTTCATGTATTCATAATTATGTTTATACTTCTATCTGTTACCTATTACATGCTTGACAAAATAAATAAATAAATAAAAATAAATAAATAAATAAATTGATGGCAATTTTTCTCTAAAATGCATATGAAATCTTTCTTGAGCTTTTTCAAAATTGCATATATTCTCAGATTCATTTTGTCTTTCCTTGGTGTGATCCTTTGTCCCCAGGGTTTGGAACGATAGATAGGTTCACTGCTTTTACATGTGCCACTGACTTTGTGGCCCGATGTCTTTCCAGCTGTGCCATTGTGAGCTAGCAGAATGTCTGGGCTGCTCTCCCAGATACACTCCTATGAACAGTTTCGTAGCAGCGGTGACAGTAATTTGCATAAAATATTGCAAAGCGGTTGTCCCTAAGTTAGTTGTTGCCTTTTTGATTATCTCCTTGGGAGAGGAAGAGGAAGCTATGAACTTTGAAGTTGGTTATTAATTATTCATCTTTGCATTGCCAAAAATACAGCAACTTGATTCCCAAGGACTGGCTCCAGAATTCATTACCTTTCCGCTCAGGTTTGCAGTAATAATAACATTGCATCTTAATCCTGTCACCTTCTCAGTTTCTTTCCTCCTCCAAGTTGTCCTCCCTCTCACTAATCTTAGGAGACCATGCTGTGTGTTTAATTTTTAGCTTTTCTTGCAACTCATAGGACCCAAAGTGTGCATTCAATTGTATTTCCTGCCCGTTAGAAACAAAAACATTTTTGCCCTGTGGGATGCTTCGTTTTAATTCTAAGCGCCAGAATGCATAGTTGTCTGTGCTTCTTTGATTATTGTTGCAAAATCAAGGTTATACTTATTTTCTATCCCTTAAAATGAATTTGGGTGAACTGTAGTTGTATGGTGCATCTTAGAGACTATGCTACTCTCTAATTGTATGGAGAACCAGCTGTTTGTCATTTTTCAAGGTTGTATTACTTACTGAAAGCTTGAGAGAGAAGAGGAAACAACCAGTCAACTTGTCTGGTTGAAATAGACAGCAAGGTAACTTCACAATCAGATTCACTGTGACAGAAATGTCTTGCATTGAGTTTTTTTCATCTTCTTATAGCTGGGCTTATTTTGTGCTTATTTATGATAATTTCTTTTTAAATGGTCCAAATTAAATTTCTTCTTGGTTTGAGCTTCTTTCATAATGCTTTAGGTGACATATAGAAAATATGTCTATCAGAAAGTTTACTTATTGTGCATTGTGGAGAATTTTCCATAATGTTATATAGATTTTTTTTTTTATCGTGACATTGGCACAGTGGGCTACTGTTGTCAGTGATGAAATTGATTGGGATTGAGGAAGTGAGAGAGAAATGTTTGAGAGGGAGATGTTTGGTGGTTTACTAAATGGTGGGCTATGCTTTGAAGTCCATGGAAACTTCCAAGAGGGGGTGTGGGTCTGTTTGTTTTCATGTGCTGTTCTGGGATTTTTAGAGGTCTCGTGTGTTTTAGGAGCATCTCTCCTGCTTTAAGATGACCAGTTCTCTTAGCTAAAGGGGAAATTGTCATAAATAAATGCCTTGCCTCTGACCCAGAGCTGGAAGCAGGGGGGCTGGACAAGCCAGCCCCCAAGGTCCACCCTAGCCCAATAACCCCTCCTTACCTTAGCCACGCCCCGGGGGTACTTAAGGGTCAGCCATGCGGTCCTGATGCAGTTCCAGACTTGTACCTGTAACGATAAGATGTATGATCAATAAACAATAATTGATTTACTAAGAACTTGTCTATGGAGTTATTGGGCACGATCCTCGAACACAATTAACAATATGGTAGCAGAGGATGGTTGGATAGCCCAATCCTGATACTCCACAGCATGCAAGGGACCACGACAGACAGGGTGAATACCAGAGCATTCACCAAGAAGATGGCAGAACGACCTGCTCAACCCGAAACCACGCAAGGAGAGGCACCCGAGAAGAGCGGCCTACTCCACCACCCATCCACCCCGGCCAGGAGCAACGAGGGGTGGACGAAGCACGAAACCTCAAAGGAAGAGATGCACGACCTAAAAGGAAAACTCCTCGAGCTGATAGATTCGTCGCAAAGCAAAAACGACCTCGTCGCGGAACTCCGAAGCCTGATCAAAGGCTGTGAAGCAGCGAGTGAGGAAGATGAGGACGAATCCGATTACAGCGAAGGAGACCCGGTAAGGGAAAATTTCCCCCACCAAAAACCTACCGCAAAGGCCGAAGGAGACTTCGCGCCCTTTTCACGGCGGCCATCTTGGAAGACGGCGTCATCAAAAATGGCCGACCATCCACCAATAGACTCCCGAGATTTAAATTCCATGGCGGGAATCGGGGCCTACTCAAAAACTACCGACCAAAAATATCACAAAAAACAAAAAAGCCCAAAACCCAAACCTACAGGCTCGCCTACCGAGCCCGAGGTCAATAAAGCCATCGAACTAATCGCCGCGGCCCTAGGGGACAAGGTGAAAATGCCAACCGTACACCCCGGTGCCAGGCCAAAAGACAAAAGGGACCCCAACGCGACGTGGGCCGGCGCCGACGCCCACCCCGGGAAGGCAGCCACCATCGCGTGGACCCAGGACCACCCAGAGCCCCTAAGGGACCCACCCGCAAAAACGGGACACCAAGGGCGATGGGATTACTCACCGGACCGACGACCGGGACCAGATCCGTGGACCGCGAGGCCATCCGCAGGCAGAGGACGTCCATCGGCGGGCAGGGGGATCGGCCCGACACCCACAGGCGGCACCCGCGCGAGACCGGGCCGACCGGGACCATTCGCGGCCCCAACGGGATTCCCAGCGTCCATCGGCGATCCTCACCGCTCTCCGAGGCTCCAGGCGACGATCCGCGACGATCCCGAGCAGACAAGGCCAACCGGAGAGGAGCTGAAGGCCCATCCGGAAGATTGGGGCCTTCATCCGGGAGCAGCATGGACGAGCTCCTCACTCCACGACGACTGGGGAGAAATGAACCTCACGCATGCGCAGCACGCCCCTGTAAGAGAAACGGAACAGGACATAGAGCTACACCGACGCAGACACATAGAGACAAGTCAGTTCAGACTTGCCACAGTCGTTCCTCTGCCTTATTGCGAGTATCCTTATGTGAGGAACCATGGACAGCGACATAATGTAAGTAATTTAACTTACAATTCAGGGAATTTACCCAGTGATTTTCCTAGACTGAGGCTAGATGGGGAGAATTTCCTGGACTGGAATCAACAGCTCCAGGGCACCCTACTTAAGGAAGACCTGCTATCTATGATTACTGACCCCCCAGAAAAACCCTGGACTTTTGAACTGGATTGCATCCACCACAAAGCTTACTGCATTGTAATTGCTAGCATTACCCCCAGTATTTACCCCAGTATTGGTCACCACCTGACTGCATTAGAGATAATACAGAGAATGCACAAACTGTTTTACTGCCAAAGTGTTGCCAGCACCACCAGGCTATCCAGGGAATTTTATGCCACAAAACTCAAGGCAGGGACACCCATGAGCGAGCATTTACTATCACTAAATAATACTAGGACCCAGCTGACACAAAGGGGGGAGGTCATAAGCGAGAGGACCATGATAAGTATCATAGTGAATTCCCTAGACCCCAGTTGGGACACCTTTATTACGCAGATAGACAACCTAGGGACAGGGAGGCTCTCACTTGACTTACTAATGAGTAAACTAATATCAGAGGATTGCATCAGAAAGGAACGCTCCCTAAGCCGCAGGGAGCAAAGACCCAGCAGAAAGGTTGAGCCACAGGGCAGGAGCCAGGGCAACACAGAGTGCTATATATGTGGGTCAAGAAACCATTACAAGAGGGACTGCCCTAGAAATACAGGGGACAGGATGCATAGGAGAGATAGACTAGAACAAAGGACCAGGCACACTAGCGGACGCTCACCAGAGGCCAGGCACAGGCGTAGGGATTCACCTAGCCCTAGAGACAGGAGAGACCACAGGGACAGTTCCAGGGAAAGCCACACCGGATCCCTATATGGCATAGGGGACCAAGCACAACACGTAGGTCAAGGCAGGGAGGAAGGCACATGGCTGCTGGACTCAGGAGCCACAAACCACACCACACATGATCGCAACCTACTAACCTCTTTCACGGGAGAAAGTTTTGTAGTGAAAGTGGCTAACCAGAATAACGTGCAAGTAACAGGCAAAGGTAATGCGTACGTACCAGGGATAGGTATGGTACGGGGAGTACTTCTAGTGCCAAATATACCATATAATATCCTTGCCACCCTAAAACTAAGCAAGGATAACAATGTCGAGGTGATTTTCAAAGAAGGAAAGGCACAGGTAACCAGAGGGGGTAAAGGGATAGGGAAAGTAATAGTCTGTGGGGAACTACCATTCTTCCACCCAACCAAGAGCACACAGCCAGAAGTGAACAACCACCAAGGGGTTAGCCCCAATAGCACAGGCAACGCAAGTAAGGAAGTAGAGGGGGTTGAGCTCACACACCTCACTGATGAACCCAGTAAACGGGGGACACCTAGGAATGAGAAACCCATGATAGGGAAACCAATGCATGACAACTGTGCTCACCTATTGCACAGGAAACTAGGACACATTAGTTTCCCCGTAGTGCAGAAAATGTTGGAATGTTCTGAAGGTGTAAAAATAAAGGATTGTGAGAACTATCTCGAGTGTTCTATTTGTAAGGGCTCCAAATTAAAAACCAAACCAAGGCCCAAGAAGTCAGTACGCACAACTAATTCAATTTTCCAACTTGTACACATGGACCTAGTTGGGCCACTAAGGCCCTCCATCAAGTACAGGAAGAGGTACTTCCTGACCATAGTGGATGACTTTAGCCGCTATGGCTTCGTGTACACCCTAAAACACAAAAGTGAGGTCTTTCAAAAATTTAAGGAATTCTATGCAAGGGTAGAGACACAACACAACACCAAAATCAGACAAATAATGACAGACCGGGGGTCCGAATTCTTATCAAGCGACTTCTCGCGATGGTTAAAAGCACGCGGGATGGTCCACTACACGACTTCTCCATTTTCCGCTTTTCAAAATGGCGTGGCGGAACGAAAAAACGGAACGCTACAGACCATGATGAGATGCGCACTAGATGATGCCGGCCTAGGGCAGCATTTCTGGTCCGAAGCACTCATTTATTCGAACTATACTCTAAATAGACTGTGGTCCAGCGTACTAAATAAAACCCCATATGAATTAATGTACCAAAGGAAACCACAGGTGTCACACTTACACATATTCGGGGTTACAGCAGATGTACATATACCCAAGCAACTCAGGCGTAAGGGAGACAGGGTATCCAGGAGGCTGAGGTTCATGGGTTATGAACCGGGGACGAAGGGATACAGGTTCATAGACAACAGCAACAATTTCGTGATATCACGAACAGCTGTTTTTCACGAAAACGCTAACTGGTCTAAAATACACCTCAACGAGGTGTCCCTTAACAAGGACGGACCAGGGGATGATCAAAAGGAAATGAAACACCAAGCAGGGAGGAACACTGAACAGAGGAAAAACAAACCCAGGAGACAGGAAATACCAGTGAAGGGATGGAAGGAAAACCACCCGATCATTAAAGTAGACTCACTCACCGAGAGAGAAGCTAGATACATGCATGACACAGAGACACCTCCTGACAGACCAGTCAGGACAAACAGGGGCAAAAGGCCAGAAAGGTTAGGGGACTACATACTATCCCTACATAATAACCAACTAACCCCCAACACATATGAGGACGTACTGAGGTTGCCAAATGAGGAGAGAGAAAAATGGGAACAAGCCATGGAAAGGGAAATGGATAGCTTGAGGGAACTAAAAGTGTACACCCCCTCTAAAGTCCCAACAGGAAAGACAACCATAGGCACTAGGTGGGTCTACAAGGTTAAAACCCTAGAGGGAAACAAAGCGCTCTACAAAGCAAGGCTGGTGGCTCAGGGATTCGCCCAGAAATACCCTGATGACTACACGGAAACGTACTCCCCCACGGTCAGGGCCGAGAGCGTGAAGTGTGCACTCGTAATCGCATCACTGCTAGGGCTAGAAGTGCACCAGTTCGACGTGCAAACCGCTTACCTGCACGCTGAACTCGACAAAGAGATATACGTGAGAGCGCCACCCAGCCAAAGCACCAAAAAGGGAGAAACCTGGATTCTAAACCGAAGCTTGTATGGACTCAAACAATCAGGGAAACGTTGGTATGAGTGCCTATCCAAGACATTAAAATCCATGGGGTTCTCAGCCACTTCAGCCGACAACTGCTTCTTCACCAAGAAGTCAGACAACTCCCTCGAATATGTTTTAATATACGTAGACGATATATTGTATATCGGTGATCAAGCCAGCAAATGTAATAACTTCGCCAATGAGCTAGGAAAACATTTTACACTAAAAGTATTGGGCAAGGTAGACAAATACTTGGGGGTGCAGATCACGAAAACAAGCAAGGGCTTTCAACTGTCACAGAAGGATAAAATTTTGGAACTAGTTCATAAATGCAACATGGCAAGCGCCAAGGGGTGTGAAACGCCAATGCAACCAGACTTCTTAAAGGACATGTATAATGAGGCTGAGGCGTTCAAGGACAACACATTATACAGGTCCACCATAGGCTCCCTACTATACATTGCAAACTGGACCAGGCCAGACATCGCCCTGCCAGTTAACTTGCTGTCAAGACATGTGGGTAAGCCCACTGTGTACCACTGGGAGGCCATCAAAAGGGTATTAAGGTACCTAAAGCAAACCTCCGAGGCTTGCCTATCATTAGAGCCCGAGAACACCACAACACCCACACTCACGTGTTACGCTGACGCTGACTGGGCTGGGGACGTAAAGTGCAGAAGGAGTACCTCAGGTTACATATTTTTTCTGAACAACAGCCCAGTTCATTGGTACACAGGCAAGCAAGACCTGGTAGCCACATCTACCACGGAGGCCGAATATATCTGCTTGTCTAAAGCCGCCAACAACCTGGTCTGGTTTGATGACCTGCTCGCTGACATATGGGCCGAGCCAAGTTACCCCATCATCATGCACGAGGACAACAAAGCTGCCATGGAAATATCTAAGGCTGAAGCGGTGGGTCAAAGGTCGAGGCATATCGACATAAAGTACAAGCACGTCAGACAGTTCGCGAACATAGGATTTGTGAAGGTTATACATTGTGACACGGAAGAGCAGACAGCAGACATTCTAACAAAACCATTGCAAAATAAACAGCACACGTATCTCACATCAAAATTAGGCGTCCTACTGAAAAGGACACCTCAGGTACACACCACGCAAAAACATCTCGGCCAGGCATTTAGAGGGGGTTTTGTCATAAATAAATGCCTTGCCTCTGACCCAGAGCTGGAAGCAGGGGGGCTGGACAAGCCAGCCCCCAAGGTCCACCCTAGCCCAATAACCCCTCCTTACCTTAGCCACGCCCCGGGGGTACTTAAGGGTCAGCCATGCGGTCCTGATGCAGTTCCAGACTTGTACCTGTAACGATAAGATGTATGATCAATAAACAATAATTGATTTACTAAGAACTTGTCTATGGAGTTATTGGGCACGATCCTCGAACACAATTAACAGAAATATTAGCTGATTTTGCTGTTGTTATTGTGCAGAAGTAGCAAATCTATAAATTAACTGTTAGCTGATGTGAAATTTTCCTCTATGCCTCCATTCAGTTGTAGTATGAGGGTGTCTGCAATGGAAGCACCTTGGATGTTCTTTCTCTAAGAATTGCTGATGGCAATGGGCTGCTGGTGAGCAATTTTCTTAGCATGAGAGAAGTGAGTTTGCTGCATTGGGTCTCTTTCTCTCTCCCTGCCTTCTCTTCCGGTGTTACAGAGGGGAAGATGGCTGGACATTACCAATAGGCAGCAGTGAGAACAAGGGCTTGCAGGTGGTCTTGTGAAGAATCAGCTGGCATCCTATAACAGCCATATTATGCAGCAAATAGGACATCAATGTTCAATGTTCTACACTGGGACTTATGGATACCTAAACATTTGGAGTTGCCATCAGAGTTAATATCAGATGACGATTTTGTGTTTTTTTTCACCCCCTGAGACCTTAGTGAGAAATTTCAGGACCTGGCTGAGCTGCTGATGAAATTTGACAGGCTTATGTTAAACTTTATTTTGAAATCCTTGGGGATTGAATGGGTGTGTGTGTGTGTGTGTAGCTCAGGAGTTTATGCCCAATATAGCAATTATAGACTTGGGGTGCTCACCTGTTAATGCCTGATGATCAGGGGTTTGAATGGGGAAAAAGCAGTCTTGGCACTATAGTGGTTATGGAATATCATCCCTCTCCCCATACCTCTCTTGACCAGGTACTAGAAAATGTGAAGTTTGGGAGTCTTCTTGGATTTATGGCTCCTCTTCTTGAAGAGCAGAAAGCATCCATGGCCAAGAAGGCCTTCACACATTAACTTGAGTACAAAATCTACATTTGGTTGAACTAGTGCAATATACTCTACATGAGGCTGTTCTTGAAGACAATCCAGAAGCTGCAGTTAGTCCAGAATGTAGCAGTGCTTGTAGTCAAGGGTACAAGACCAGGTTTTTATGGTGGGACCTCCTAGCTCTTATGGTTTCTGGTTGTCCATAATGTCCAACAAACTGGGCATTTTCCAAGCCTCTTCCTTGAAATAACTTCATCTAATGATACATAGGAGGCATGGCTTCTTTGTAATGGCACCTCTTCTATGAAATGGTTTCACCCTTGAGATTTGACTGGCTGTGCCCTATTAGCCTTCAGGAAGTATTACAGACCTGGCTATTCTTGCTCTTTTATTGTAATTCTGTTTTATAGTTTATCAAGTTGTGAGATTTAGGGGGAATATATTTTATATAAATAAATAAATAATATCTGTTGTTAATTTATTGTTTGTTGCCATGCTCCAAATTTCATTATACCATTCATTTCTTTGAATATCCCAATTTTATCTCCAATATTTAGCCATCACTAATCTAGCTGCCATTATCAAGTTTACAATCATTTTTTTTTTGTTTCATTTATATCCTGTTGTTCCACCAGTAACAATAATGCAATTCTTGGTGACATATTTAAATTTACATTCAAAAGTGCTCTAATTTCTCTAAACACCATGTCCCATATTTTTTGTGCACTATCACAATCCCATCACATGTGTTTATATGTTCCGATCTCTTTCTTGCACCTCCAACATATATAAATTTTAAAAAGATTAAAATAAACAATTCTAATGAAATATGGGGGGATTTTATAAAATCAGTGTTGGTGGAAGGGAAAGGGAATAAACCTACTCGAGAATATATGCTGTTTTGGAGGGGATAAAGATACATTCAGAATATATTGTATATATTTTTAGCTGTTAAAAAAGAAAAAATATAAGGGGTAAAAATGGTCTCCAGGGGTGGGGGTGCACTGTATTATTTGTATTTTTTTTCTTTTTCTTTTTTGTATTTAGATGTGTATGTATATGTTCGTATTGTTTGCATTACTTGTATTTAAAATAAATTAAAAAAATATTTTTTTTAAAAAAATAAGTAAATAATCATAGGCACTTAACCCAACTGTTTAATCCTGACTTTACTTTTTTTTCCCTCCCACATCCTCAATTTACAACGAATTACTTAGCAACTGTTTGAAGGTATGTTGGACGCTCAAAAAAATATTTATGACCTGGATTTGAAGTTCTAACAGCTAGCTCTCCCCTCATGCAATCACATTTTGTGTACTTGGCAAGTAGTCCACATTCACGGTTATATGCTCTGTGGTCATATGACTGTGATTTATGACATTTTTGGTTGGAAACCAATATTTCAGGGGTGAAATTCAGCAGGTTCTGGAGAACCGGTAACGGAAATTTTGAGCAGTTCAGAGAACCAGCAAATACCACCTCTGGCTGGCCCCAGAGTGGGTTGGGAATGGAGATTTTACAATATCCTTCTCCTGGAGTGGAATAGAGATTTTGCAGAATCCTTCCCCTGCGATGCCCACCAAGCCATGCCCACCAAGCCACACCACACACACCAAGCTACGCCCACAGAACCGGTAGTAAAAAAAATTGGTTTATTACTTCTGAAACTTCCATTTATAGTTCGTGTTTGTTCTTCTATAATCTTCAGTAATTTTTGTTTTCTAAGATATTCATCTACTTTCTCCAATGGGCATCATATTCTATAGAATAATATGAATGAAATGTTTTTTTTTTAATGGATGCATTGTTAATATGGTATTGCCTTCTTATAAAATAAAAATCGTTTTCTCTTTCTCTTCACAATTTATAAGTCATCTGTTACCCAGGTTTATTCATAAATTCAAAATTTATTTGCTTTATTTATTAATCAATTTTATAATTTTATTTTCTTATTTGTCTTGTTCCTAACATATATAACTGTTGCTATAAAATCTTACATTTGTTGGGAAGTACTTGCATTCCCTGGGGCATTCTTTAATCCTTCTCTTCTTTTTATTTCATCCAAAATATTTTGTATTTTCTCTTTCCTCTTCTTTCTAGGTTCAGAAATATTGTATAAAGTAACCGCTAACAAAGTTTTTATTTACATTTCAAACTCTTCTCAATTGTACCAGCTTTTTACATGTGCTTATCAGTCCTGGAAAGGAAGCAGAGTCTCTCTATCACCGTGTGAAGAATATCACCGTTCAGCTTAGAGTTTGAAATGGATTATAACGTGATTATCCTGGCCCTGCTATCTTACTGATTGTATGCACAGTATGGACATTTAGCCATATAGTTGGCTAATAGCAATATGGTTTTAGAATGCCTTGCTTGGAGTTTTGACACTTGGCTGATTTTTTACTTAGTTCAGCTTCAGTGCTTTTCATTCAAATATCTGAAGCGTATGAATCTGTACGTATGGTGAAGCAAAGGCTAGCATATATATTTCAGGAAAAAAAATGTGGAAAAAATTAGGACACGAATATCTTCAGCCTAATGTAATAGAAGTAATTGAAATAATGCATTAAACAAATGTGAAAATATTTGGGCAGGGTTCCTTACTGCCTCTCCATTTTTCCAAATGAGACATTTGGGTGGGGTTAATGACAAGTTTATAGTCACCACGGCTTTTTGCTCGCTTGCTTCAAAATTTCAGGCAAACATCCAAGCAATCACTTTGTACTCATTTGAGCTAGTTTTCTGATAAGGTGAGATTTCATTGGGAAAAGAAGAGGAGTGACAGGTGAGCTCCCTCCAGAGGTGGGCATCAGCAGGTTCTCACCAGTTCTGGAGAACCGGTAGTGGAGTTTTTGAGTACTTCAGAGAACCAGTAGTAAAAATACTGACTGGCCCCTCCCCCATCTATTCTCTGCCTCCCAAGTCCCAGCTGATTGGGAGGAAATAGGGATTTTGCAGTAACCTTCCCCTGGATTGGGGAGGGAATGGAGATTTTATAGTATCCTTCCCCTGCCATGCCCACCAAGCCACGCCCACCAAGCCATGCCACACCCACTAAGCCACACCCACAGAACCAGTAGTAAAATTTTTTGAAACCCGCCACTGGTGGGCATGTAAGAAAATATCAGGGAGGCCTCTAGGAAGAAGAAAGGAGGCCAGATGGAATAGAGGTAATAGCTGGCAACTAAGACGGACTTTGACACTTCTGGCTGTTGACAAACTATGGTTTAGATACATTAATTTAGGCATAACTCCAACTTTTGTTGGTATACAATGAAACCAATAAAATAAAGATAAAGTATGATCACTGTGGTGGCGCAGTGATTAGAATGCAGTACTGCAGGCTATTTCAGTGACTGTTGGCTGCCAGCAGTTTGGCAGTTTGAGTCTCAGCGGTTCAAGGTTGACTCAGCCTTCCCTCCTTCTGAGGTCGGTAAAATGAGAACCCAGATTGTTGGGAGTAATATGCTGACTCTGTAAACCACTTAGAGAGGGTTGTAAAGCACTGTGAAGTGGTATATAAGTCTAAGTGCTATTGCTATTATGATTTATAGAACCAAAGCAAGTGTTGTGGCTCCATTACCTGAGCCAGGAGACGACTCCGAGAGTGAAGGAGAAGAGTTGGCAAGGCCTCCCTCTCCAGGACCCTCCTCTCTGGCAATGCCTTTGGTGTCTGCCGAAGGTCAAGAGATAGGCCCGAGGCCAAGCACATCCATGCAGCCATAGATGGACAGTAATGAGGAAGATGAGTCTTGGCTGGATCCTCGGCAGCGTCGCAGAGATAAGCGCACGCAACAGAAGAAGAGGCGTGCCAGGGATTAGGCTGAGTCATTGGACCACACCCCACAGGGTATAAAAGAGGGTGTGGTGGCCGGTTCAGCTCTGTGACAAGCAAAAAACGGATATCGGATGACCTTCTTTGTATTTACTGGACTTTGTTGATTATTGTGTATTGGCTTTGTTCCTGGACGAAGGAAGAAACTCTCCCCTCGTGAGTAAAGAATACCTGGCAGCCAGCCACTGGGTTGCTGCCAATTCTGATACAAGATAAACTGTTGTTGGCTGAGTTCTTTAACTGTTGCCTGTCTGGGGGGTGTGCGTGTGTGAGAGGGGACAGAACAGCAAGAACCAAATAAATGTTCCAGCTAACTACCTAACTACTCAACCTGCCGGGGTGCCAACCATGCTACCTCACAGCCTCACACAACAGTTAGGTCTTTATGGCTTTCTGGAATGCCAGCAATTAAGGAACTGCAAGGCAGAAGACATCGAAGCATAGCCAGCTGGACAAACAGGTTTAAAAACAGCTTCTACCCATGGGCTGTCAGACTCTTAAACACAATCACAATCACTTCACACACATATGGAAATTTATTTATTTATTTATTTATTAATTTAATTTGTATACCGCCCTTCTCCCAGAAGGGACTCAGGGCGGTGAACAGCCAAAATTAAAAAACATACAAATGCAAAAGTTAAGATAATTAAAAGAATTAAATCATTGGCTACCTAAATTTAAAACCCCAAATCCATAAAATTTAAAATCCCAATTAAAAAACCATTTAGGCTAGGCTGGCTTGATGAAATAAAAACGTCTTCAGGGCTTTACGGAAGGTCCGGAGGTCCGGGATCAATCGTATTCCAGGAGGCAGCTCATTCCACAGGGCAGGTGCCCCCACAGAGAAGGCTCGCCCCCTGGGGGCCGCCAGCCGACATTGCCTGACCGACGGCACCCCGAGGAGGCCCTCTCTGTGAGAGCGTATTGGCCGGTGGGAGGTTATCGGTAGCAGCAGGCGGTCTCGCAAATACCCTGGCCCTAAGCCATGGAGCGCTTTAAAGATGAGAACCAACACCTTAAAGCGCACCCGGAAGACCACCGGGAGCCAATGCAGCTCGCGCAGGAGAGGTGTTACATGGGAGCGCCACGTCGCTCCCATAATCACCCGCGCGGCCGCATTCTGCACCAGCTGGAGCCTCCGGGTGCTCCTCAGGGGGAGCCCCATGTAGAGAGCGTTACAGTAGTCCAGGCATGACGTAACCAAGGCATGAGTGACTGTGCACAAGGAGTCCCGATCCAGAAAGGGGCGCAACTGGCGTATCAGGCGAACCTGATAAAAAGCCCCCCTGGCCACGGCCGTCATATGCTCTTCTAAAGACAGCCGTGTGTCCAGGAGGACGCCCAAGTTGCGAGCCCCCTCTGTGGGGGTCAGTGACTCGCCCCCAATAGCCAGAGATGGCACCAGCTGGCTATACCGGGACGCCGGCATCCACAGCCACTCGGTCTTGGAAGGGTTAAGCCGAAGCCTGTTCCTCCCCATCCAGACCCGCACGGCCTCCAGACACTGGGACATCACTTCGAGGGCATCATTGGGGTGGTCTGGGGTGGAAATGTACAGCTGAGTGTCATCAGCGTACAGATGGCATCGCACCCCAAAACCACGGATGATCTCACCCAGCGGCTTCACATAAATGTTGAACAGGAGCGGCGAGAGGACCGACCCTTGCGGCACCCCGCAAGCAAGGCGCCTCGAGGTCGACCTCTGCCCCCCTGCCAACACAGACTGCGACCGGTCAGAGAGATAGGAGGAGAACCACCGCAACACGGTGCCTCCCACCCCCAGTCCCTCCAGCCGGCGCAGCATGATACCATGGTCGATGGTATCAAAAGCCGCTGAGAGGTCTAACAGGACCAGAACAGAGGAACAACCCCTGTCCCGAGCCCTCCAGAGATCATCCACCAATGCGACCAATGCCGTCTCCGTGCTGTACCCAGGCCTGAAGCCAGACTGGCACGGATCTAGATAGACGGTTTCATCCAGGAACTGTGGGAGCTGTCGCGCAACCACACTCTCCACAACCTTCGCAACAAAGCGAAGGTTGGAGACCGGACGATAGTTTGCCAAAACGGCCGGGTCCAGAGAAGGCTTCTTGAGGAGGGGCCTCACCACCGCCTCTTTCAAGGCGGGAGGCAAGAAACCCTCTCTCAGAGAAGCATTTATAATCCTCTGGAGCCAGCCACGTGTTACCTCCCGGGTGGCCAGTACCAGCCAGGAGGGGCACGGGTCCAATAAACATGTGGTTGCGTTTAACCTCCCCAGGATCCTGTCCACGTCCTCAGGAGTCACAGGGTCGAACTCATCCCAGGTAACATTCTCAAGACCAGCCTCAGTCACCCCGCCGGGATCTACCCAGTCAGAGTCCAAGCCTTCCCGAATCTGAGCGATTTTATCGTGTAGATACTGTGCAAAATCCTCAGCCTGCCCTTGCAAGGGGTCTTCCCGCGCTCCCTGATATAGGAGGGAGCGGGTCACCCTAAACAAGGTGGCTGGGCGGTTATCTGCCGATGCAATAAGAGCGGAAAAGTGGTTACGCTTTGCCGCTTTTATCGCCACTAGATAGGTCTTAATATAAGACCTAACTAGTGTTCGGTCGGATTCGGAGCGACTAGCCCTCCAACCACTCTCTAGGCGTCTTTTCCGGCGCTTCATCTCCCTCAGCTCCTCGGAGAACCAAGGGGCCGGGTAGGTTCGGCGTCGGGTCAGAGGCCGCAAAGGCACGACTCGGTCCAGAGCACCGGCGGCTGTCCTATCCCAGGCAGCCACCAGATCTTCAGCCGAGTCGTGAGCCAGAGTTTCAGGAACTGGCCCAAGCTCCCTCTGGAACCTATCAGGATCCATCAGGCGCCTGGGGCGGAACCACCTGGTCGGTTCCGCCTCCCTGCAGTGGGGTGCAGCGGTCAAAAGGTCCAGTCTCAGGAGAGAATGGTCCGACCATGACAGGGGTTCAATAACTATATCCCCTATATCCAGACCACTCCGCCACTGACCAGAGATAAAAACCAAGTCCAGAGTGTGTCCTCCCACGTGAGTGGGGCCATGAATTAATTGTGTCAGGTCCATGGCTGTCATGGAAGCCATAAACTCCCGAGCCATCCCAGACGCCCCACCGGTAGATGGCAGGTTGAAATGTATGACTAGTCTTTTTTCCCCAATTCATTGTATAGGGATTATTCTCTATACTATTTATGTTGTTTTGTATTTTCTGTTATGGATTGCACCAGAGAGGCTAAACCAATTTCATTGTACATATGATGTACAATGACAAGAAAGGCTATACTACTATACTACTACTATACTACTATATCTGGAGCACCAATCTAGCTACTAAACCTTAGTTGGATTAGGCAGTATTTGTACCACAGACGACTTGTAAATTTGAGAGCAATCCTGGATACATTTACTGAAAAAAATTGGGCACATTTGAGAGAAGAGTTCCGGAGATGTAAAAGGAAGAGGCATCCTAGAATGTGGTCTATCCTGTGCAGATAATCCCCCAGTGATTTAAGAGACTGCAAGATCAAATGTTCTACTCATCCTGATATAAATCAGCTGCCACTTTGACTCCCAGAGAAAAAAGAGATGCCAATCCTTAAATAAATTGGGAAATAGATAGGTTAGGAACAAAGTAGAGTATTAAGCTCACATCATGGTTTGAAAATATACATGCTTAGAGGCTGAAGTCCTGAGTACAGGAAAAAGAACTGTGGTCTTGCCTTGCAATTTAAAAGACAAGTGATTTCTCTGTGTCTTAGAAGGAAATTAGAAAGTGATATGAATTAACAGTGGAAGGCAATGCAATTAGTCTTGCTAGAAAATAAAAAGCAGATAGATTTGCTACCTGCTTCAGACTATCTATAACATTTTCTTAAGAGTCATATTAGAGTCTTACACTGAATTTGCTCTCCAATCCTGAAAAGCCATAGGACATTTTAGTCACAGGATTTTTTTTTGGGTGGTGCAAGAAAAGAAAGGCACATATACTGCTATTTCCTCTTCTGAACTTTGCGGGAAGGCAGAAAATTTCTCCCTCCCCCCCTCCCCAGCCTGCAATTTTACAATAGATATCAAAAGCCACAATTCATATTCTCATTGGCAACCCTTTCTGGCATGATTTTGCAGCAAGGCTATTGTATTGTAATATATGGTTTCAGTGTCCCAGCAGTGTGTCAACATTTCCTGCTAGCTACACTTTCTATGGCTTACACATAGTGCAAAGAAACATAGCCCCGTAGAATAAAAAATAGTTTTAAAAACAAGGAATAAAAGAACTTTGTAAAGATGAGAAAACTAACTAGCACCTGTTCCTGAAACATTGATGAAACACTCATTTTCATGTTATTCTCCACCACCACACCTAATGTTTTTAGAAGAGGACAATGTTTCTGTGAAATGAATTGCCCAAACTCTCATACACGAAGGAGAAAAAGGTATTTTCCCTCCAGCTGAGTCCAGTCATTCTGCCATGCTGTCTAAAATGTGTTCAATAGGGATAAATTGGAGCAGGGAATTCTTCAAATAGGGTCTCTTATAGAATTTGTATTTTTGAATCAATAGTATTTAAATTTTGCAGCAAATCTCCATGTCCCCAGCTGGTTCCAGATACTTTGCTTTTCTCCAGGCAATATATGAAATATGGTGAAAACCAGGTTCTGTGTGGGGGGAAGGAGGGCAAAGAAGTCAGAATCCGAGCACATACCTCAGGTTGATAGGGCACATACATCTATAAAGAACAATAAACTCATGAAAATTTTTGAGACAAAATAGGATTCTATACCATACACTCATTAGTGTTCTGCTTTAATTTCTTAAGGGCTAAAGAAAAGGTTTAAGCAATATGCAGAGATTAGGTGCATTTGTTCACAATTTCTCCAGTTTGCATTTTCTACAATTCTATAAAAATCAGGTAGCACCTTTTCCGACTGATGAATTTCAATAAAAGGCAAATGCTTTCATGACCTGCAGCTCAGTTCATCAGGTTGCCTTTTAATAAACTTGTCAATCAGAAAGGTGCTATCAAATTCCTGATTGTTTTTGCCACTATGGGCTAATAAACTTCTAATACTCTGGCCAGCCCTTGAAAGACCTGCACAGGTGCTTGGTTCTCCACCTGCAAGTCTTTAGTATCTTTTTAAACGGGAACTCAACTGCTGCATGAGGAGAGGGAAAGATGCATCATTGGTACTAAGTATTCCATTGCTCCATCAAGTGGAGAAAAAGTGACAAGAGTTCATCAGCACTTGATTCCACTGGCTGCTTATTAACCCATGCAGCATATAATTTGCTAATACATTCCCAGGCAGGTTTTGTAGCTAGTAGGATCCATTCAAGCATGTAATGGAGTTCCTTCCATTAAGCTAGTTCCTCTTGCTTCTGTATATCTGTTTCTTTGCTTTTACTGATGGGAATTTTCACAAATCCAAAAGGCATAATTGCCCCAAGGCCTGATAGTGATGAACTCAGAATTATTATGGAATATGTAAGATATACTTACATATACTGTAAGTATATCTTACGTATTCTGTATATACATATACTGTATATTACACTCATATACTGTATATTCTAGTTATGCATGCTAAGAAATTGGCACCTCAATTGGCACTCTTGTTTTGTTTTTAAGCGGCATATGCATTAATTTAATTAACCAATTAATTAATTAATTAATTAATCCATTAATTTACCACTGATAAATTCGGAAGGAATACCACTAGAAAAAGTTGAAAGGATCACATACCTCAGTTTTAAGTTACATGAAAGTGGGACATGATCAGTGAATTAAAGACAAGGATAAGAGAAAGCTCGAACAGCATTCTTCAAAATGAAAAAGGTCTTCTGCAGTCACGACATAAGCCTAAGACTGAAAATCAGGCTTGTCAGATGTTACATCTTTTCTATCCTGCTCTAAGGAGTAGAGAGTTGGTCTCTGACAGAAAGCCACTTGAAGAGACTAGAAGCATTTGAAATGTGGATTTACAGATGGCTGTTACGTATAAACTGGGTTAACAAAATCACAAATGAGGAGGTGATAAGCCACCTGGGAAAGCAAAGGGAAATCATCAAAGCCATTAAAAAGCGAAAGTTAGAATATTTTGGACATGTGATGTGACACCCAGAAAAATATGGCATCCTTCACTTAATTCTCCAGGAAAAGATTAAAGGCAAACAAAGTCCAGGCAGAAGAACATCATGGCTTCAAAATTTAAGGGACTGTTTTGGACAAAACTCAGCAGCACTTTTTCATGTGGCTGTTGACAAAAATAGGATTGCCAACATTTTTTCTAATGCTTTGAAAAGCCTCTGCCAATCAGGCAACTCAGTTGGGATCGTCAGAGGCTTTTCAAAGCATTTTTTTACCACCTCTTCGGCCAAGAGGTTGCAGAAAAAAATGCTTTGAAAAGCCTCTGATGATCCCAGCTGAGCCACGCGATCATCAGAGGCTTTTTTTTTTTTACTTTTAAAAGCATTTTTTCTTTGGAAGAGGTTGTAGAAAAAATGCTTTTAAAAGTAAAAAAAGCGCCTCTGATAATCGTGCGGCTCAGCTGGGCATGGGGGGGGGGAACGCAAGGATTTTTGCTACCAGTTCTCCGAACCACCCACCGCCATTGCTACCGGATCAGGCGATCCAGTCCGAACTGGGAGCATTTCACCTCTGGGTTGGAGCAATCAAAAAACTCCTTCTCTTTGGCAATGCTGCTTCCTGGAATCCCAAAGTCTTTACTGCTATTATCAACTGGACAAACCTAAAACTCCTCCTGAATAAGCTTTTCAAAAACAACCACCTCATTTAACTATTTTGGAATCCTCAGTTGTCTTGTAATAAATGAAACCTCCGTCCCCAATGGCAGAAGCTGTTTTCGTGTTTGGTTTTGAAAAATAAATGATAAAAACATTTTCCCAATACTTAGTAGCTGTCATCTACTGAGACTGACAGGGCATATAGTGCACTGAAAGCAGCCTCTCATGCTTCACAGTGGAATTTGTTTTTTACAACTATTAGAGTGTATAAAATTTATTTTGTAAACTGACTCTGCTGCAGTATTTTAGTTTATACAACTCCCTTTTGCTATTACCAACTTGTACTATAACACAATTTTATTTAGGATCAATACGAAACCATCCTGTGGTGGTCGAAACCATGTAATGCTTCTGGGGGAGGCAGAGAAGGTAATGGTGGAACTCGTGCTGGCACTGTCAATTCCTAGATAAATTCTACTCGATGCAGCCAAACACCCTGGAGTAGTACTGTAGGTAGAAGTAATACTTTCAGTGCTTGTAATCAGCAGGAGGGGACATTTTCCTAGGCACCAGAATGCCTGAAGTTTCTCTAATGTGATCCCCAAATCATTCTGAGTGGAATCAGCCTTTTTAACAAATTGCTGAAATGGGTTCTGAACCAAATCTTGTTCTTGTTTGGAGTCAAATTACATCATTAATCATTTTGGCCTGGTTTTGCCATCTTAAATGGGAAAATATTCTGGATCACAGGGTCAGACTGAATTATTACATTAATTACACATCATACAGCTGACCTTCCTGTTGTTATTTATTCTGTAGTGAATACATGGTCAAAGGAATTAAACCCTTTTTTATATGGTGCGGAATTTTTTTTTTAAGAAAGTAGTTTAAACATGTCTAGTCTGCATGTAATTCAGGCTAGTACTCTGCACATTCAGAATGAATTAAAAACAATAATGACACCAATATTGCAGTAACTAATCTTTCCTTTCCATTCTTAAAAGGACAAAATGTGGAAAGAAGAAAAGGAGTTACACTTTTTTTTTTCCCAAATAGCATTTACTGCACAAGCAAAACCTAAATAAAGTTGCAATTCTACACATGGAGCAACTTTCATTAAAATGTATAGGAATTATTTCAAAGTAAAATGTACATGATTCTGCACTAAAACTTCAGTTTTATGGATATTTACTGGAAAATGTACACTACTGACTGTAGGAAAACCTCTAAATATACATGAATATGAGTTCCATGTACTGTAAGTCTATATGTTCATAGTGATAAATTAACTATACCTATTTTTCACTGTATATCATGAAATTAAAGCTAAACATTAAAAACATAGCACGCTAAGAAATATAGAAAATGGCAATTGCATGCATATTTAAAATTGACTTTTATTTGAGGAATCTTATATGCAAAGCATCTGCTTCTCACCATAAAGCTTGCCCCACTCAAACAGCAGAGCTGGGAATGATACACATTGATTGTTTTCACTTCTGGCACCAGTTTTCTGTTTTTTTTTCCTTAGCTAGATAGTTCCTGGGAAGATTCAAGGAGTCAGGAATTAAAGAAGGGATTACACAAATCCAAACACATAGCGCACTCTACAAAACTGGCTTTACTCTTCCCCTCAGTGTATTCCCATTCAAGGAAGCATTTCATCTGACAGAGTATCTGCTATGTTTGTTTTACTCTGGGTTTAACTAGAATCAAAGTCATAGTTCTGGAGGGCAGAAGACCATATACCGAATTTCCTGTTTCCTGGACTCTCTGAAGTACAGCTAAGATCAGTCTGATAGACAGATCCTTGGCCTCACAAACAGTGGTGGAGTTTTGAGCTAATAAATACCATAAGGAGATTAGCTTCCCCATCTGCATGAATACCATTCTGACTCTGAAGCATAAATGATCAGCATCATTTTGGGCCTTAGCCGTGGTGGGTTGCCCCTGGTTTGGACCGGTTCACAAGAACTGGTAGTAAAACCGGCGGGAAGCTCTGCCCACTGACCCAGACGTCATCATAGGTGATATGCGCATGCGCTCCCAATGCGAACCGGTAGTAAAGGTAAGTAGAACCCACCCCTGGGCCTTAGGTATCAGACTGAACAATTAAAAACATCGTAATAGTCAAAGGCAATTTCATGTCTTTCAGTTTACCGGTATTTTAACCAATTTTGTTGTATACATGATGTACAATGACATAAAGGCTATACTACTATTTTCCCATCAACTTCCCTTCTTGATCTGCTGACTAGGATGACTAGGATGTTGTAATGGATGCAAGCTTCTAATAATCAGTCCTAGGAAGAACTACAACTGATGTTTGGCTTTTAGAACAGGACAATCAGTTATAGCCTGCACTTTCACCACTTGAATGAAATATTGCTTTGAGTCACCATGCACTTCAAAAAATTGACTTAAGGGGGCTTCAAATTCTTTCTCTGGTGTTGCACATGACACAAATCTTTCTCCAACACACACCATACCCAGGTGCTGCCAATCTTTGCTTTTATAACTCCATGTCTCACCCCATGGATGATTGGCACGTATCATTCATGCCAGCAGAGGAGGCCTGCTGCGGGTCCCTTCAGCCCAATTATTCTGACTGGCAGGGTCCAGAAGGAGGGCTTTGTCTGCTATTGCTCCTGCCCTCTGAAACATCTTGCCCACCCCAATGTGAAGTTGGCCTCAACCCTCCTATCTTTTTATAAGGATCTAAAGATGTGGCTTTGCCAGTCAGTTTGGGGTTCCAGTGGGGGAACAGCACAATGGGGGTGGTTGATTGAGTAATAACAGATCCCACCTCCCCCCAACCCCTGCCATGTGTCTTTGGTTTCTAATGTTTGATTTTAACTTTTTATGTTTTAACTTATGTGTAATTGTAAGCCGCCCAGAGTTACCCTATGGTAAGATGGGTGGCCAATAAATTTTATAAATAAATAAATAATTGGAAACCAGGTGTGTTCCAGTACTCTTCAGGCTGCCTTAACATCTCAGGAGAATAAAACAAAGGGAAGAAGGAGTTCATGTTGGTCATTGTGAAGCTTGCTTTCCACAAGTTGCCATCAATCTCACCCTCATTTTTGCTAAAGGATTTGCCAGTATCCTGAAGTTTGACCACAAACAGTATATCTAACATCCCTGTGCAATTTTCATGGCTAATGCAAAAACAAATCTGGTTTAATTTAATATGAGCTGTGGTAGTGCAGTGGTTAGAATGCAGTATCACAGGATAACTGTGCCCACAGCCAGAAGTTCGATCCTGACTGGCTCAAGGTTGACTTAGCCTTCCATCCTTCCAAAGTTGGTAAAATGAGGACTCAGATTGTTGGGTTCAATATGCTGACTCTGTAAACCAACCAGAGAGTGCTATAATATAACGCATTATGGAGGGATATATAAGTCTTATAAGCCATTTCTATTAGAAAGTATATGTAGTCATATACATTAGGGCATGAAAATTTTACTTTTACTGATGATATTTGAGCATAGCACCAGCAGAAATGCCATTTATTTTTATATTTACATAAATTGATAGTGGCAGTAACAAATCCTTTACCAAATACACTACTTTTCTAAGTAATCTAAATCTACATCTATATTGTGCTGGTGGCTTAATTACTTTTTGGGGAAGCAAGATGTAGCCAACTGATTTTATGGATTATGATTGAACAAGGGCTTGAGCCATATTTTGACAATCAATTTCAATTTGGTGGAAGTTGTAAAATTCTACTTTACACTAAATCTTGGCCAGTACAACTTCCTCATGGCTGAAGATAATTTAGCTTAAGATTTCCCTCATCAAAGTGAGTTGACCAGGTGGCATATAAAGTCCCTTTCAACTCAATGATTTCTATGCAGCATTTTGCCTGCCTGCCATTCTTCTGTCATGAAATAAACTCTTGCTAAGTTCACCATAGTGCACAAATACCTATGAAAATTGGTTGTTTCTGTTCCAATTTGGCTTCATTTTCCATCTATATGATGACTTGACATCACTATGCTTTGGATGTGTCACAGTCAAAGCTTTTTTCACTTATAATCGGTGTCTATGTTTGGCACCTCTAAGGTAGAGCATAAAGAACATGTCCACATTTGTCATAAGCTGTCAACAGGGAAGAATCTCAATTACTATCCTATATTGTATGCTTCCTTTGTAGGTAGACTATTGCACACTGCACATTTGAATAAGATGACAGATCTATTTTAATTGCTTCTCTTAGTCACATTTCAACTCTGTCAGTTTGGCAGAAGGAAGGGTGTCAACCAAGGGAAGAGATAGTTTCTTTATTTTTAAGGCCAGTGCAGATAAAAGAAGAGAATGAGAGGTCAGCCAGCATGAATCTATCAATGCAGGTATTATATCCTTGTCCTTATAAAAACAATTTGCCTTTAAACAACAGGCTGACTATTCATACCTGGTAAAAATTATTCTCAAATTATGAATAACAGACTGGTATTCTGTTGTTGCAAGCAGAATGGAGACTTTTCCTCTTCAAAAAGGCAAGTATTGTATATTAGCAAAGGATGGGCCCAATTTTTCAGTCTTTTGTTATCTGATTGTTGAGAAGCAATTGGTATTTTCTGCAGTAAACAAAGTGTTTTCATTATATAACCAAATATATTTTTGTAGACATATGAATCATAGAATCATGAGTTGGAAGACAACATGAGCATCCAATTTTGCTCACTACAATTTAAAAAGGATGAAGAGACTCCGGAAAGACTACAGAGAAGAGCAACAAAGATTATTAGGGAACTGGAGGCTAAAACATATGAAGAACAGTTGCAGAAGTTGGGTATGTCTAATCTAGTGAAGGGAGGACTAGGGGTGACATGGTAGCAGTATTCCAATATTTAATGGGTTGCCACAAAAAGAGGAGGTCTATCTATTTTCCAAAACACCTGAAGGCAGAACAAGAAGCAATGGATGGAAACTAATCAAGAGAGAACTAACCTAGAACTAAGGAGAAATGTCATGTCAGAATAATCAGTCAGTCAATCAGTCAATCATTCAGTGGAATGGTTTGCCTTCAGAAGTTGTGGATACTTCATCATTGGAGGTTTTTAAGAAGAGATTGACAACCATTTGTCTGAAATAGTATATGGTTTCCTGCTTGAGCAGGGGGTTGGACTAAAAGATCTCCAAAGTTCCTCCCAACTTTGTTATTCTATTATCTAATCTACTTCAAAGTGTAGGAAAGGTAATTAAATTATTCTTAAAAGGTAGAAGTTCAGCCTCTTCTTAAAAACACTCAGAGCTGGAGAACTTGGCCAGTAGACTGTTCCACTACAGGTAGCCCTTGACTTACAATAGTTCATTTAGTGACAGTTCAAAGTTACAACAGCAGTAAAAAAAAGTTTTTAAAAAATGACCTTTGCAGCATTCCCATAGGCACATGATTTATATTCGGATGTTTGACCACTGATTCACATTTATGATGGTTGCAGTGTCCCAGAATCATGTGATCCCCTTTTGCGACCTTCTGACAAGCAAAGCTAATGGAGAAACCAGATTCACTTTACAACCATATTATTTAATTTAACAACTGCAGTGATTCACTTAACAAATGTGGCAAGAAAAGTCGTAAAATGGGGCAAAACTCACTTAACAAATTTCTCACTTAGTAACATACATTTTGGGCTCAATTGTGGTTATAAGCTGAAGACTACCTGTATTTATAGATTTTACCATCATAAAGTTTTTTCTTGCATTTAAATAAAATGAAAAATGCACTCATTTCTGGTTCTATTTTGCCTGGTAACGGAAAATAGTTCCAGCCTATACTATATGGTAGTTTTTAATATAGTCAAACTTTGATATTATTTTTCTCTGATTGAACATTTCAAGTTCCTTCAGCCTGCCCTCACTGACCATGTCCTTAGACAAAAGGCAGAATTCCAAAATCATGCCCTCAACTATTTTCTCTCAACTGCCTTCTCTTAATTTCATAACAGCAATGATGTTGATTGTACCCTTCACTCAGTTTTCTAGTTGTGTCCACACTTCCTGCTTTTGCTGAGTCTTTTTGTTCTTCAGTGTTTTTTCTTAGTAGGTATTTGAATGAGGAAAGTAGGTCCCACTCTCCATCTGACTTGGTTTTATGAAGAACCACATAACATTTTCAGATCCTCTCATGACCAAAATAAGCAGCAGTTATTCTGAACCAGATGATTTCTGGATAAATGTCTTCTGTGCCACCCAGTAACAATAGGAAATACCACTGGTAGCCTGGTTTTAACCTGTGTTGACATCAAATATTTTCCTCTTAATGTATCTGTGAACCTAAGCTTGGTTCGTACATAGAGAGACTTTAATCAGCTTTGTGTTAGGTTTTGCTAAACAAGAAACTAGCATTCGGCTAATGACTTGCTGATCATTCTATTAAGAAAATAGAGACATTCTGTGTGAAGGCATATGAGCTTCCTTAATTATGTGAACATGCCCTTAATGCCTGATGCCTCTTAATCACTGGCTTTGCTTTTTCCAAATCTCATTGGAATTGGGGCAGAAATATTTTTAATGAAGTTTGAAATGAGAGAGACGTGATGGTTAATCAAGGCTGCATATATAATTTTTAAAACAAGAAGGCCGGTCTCTCTAGACAAGTTAGATGCAACTTCACAAAAGTTCTGGAGGCAGGAGAAGAACTTTGTCCTGCTTTGTGAAAAACATAGAAAACGGGAGGTGGCAATGTGCTGCCAAGGTCACCTGTGTGCCTGAAGATCCCTCCCTTTACAATGGAAGGTTTCTTGATTTACAGCTAACATGCTGAAAAGAATGAAAAATGGCAATCTTTATCATCATTGTCCCTTGCCCTGAAATCCCTCTGGCACTATATAGGACCATAAACATTCTTGAAAAATACAAATAACTACTGGTGCATTGCTTGGAAATATATCCACTCTCTCAGAAATCAAACAAAGACAAGATGAGGTGATAGGGAGCATTTTGAGAGTAGGAGTGGACCAATTTCATCAAACTATATTTCTGGTAATTAGGTATTTTGTGATTGGTCATGGCACCCTGCCATTTTGTGAATATTTAATGCTTCTCTCCGGAAGGAGTGATTTGCTTATTTGTTGAGAGTGCTGACAGCTTCTCCCAAACAGTGGAAATATTTTCTGTGAGAAAAATGCATATCACCATGAACTATATTTGAAGTATTTTCATTTTTGATACTACTTGCTCCTTACTTGCTGGAGAAGCTCTGAGATTTTACACATTTTAGTTTCTTTGTGAGTGGAGGCATACCTCTTACATACAGTCTTTCTTCAGCTCCAAGTGCAATCTAGCATCCTTTGTCTGGAAGCAGAAAAATTCAGTTTTTTTTTTTACTGAATTTTGCTTTTTAGATCAGGAATGTCAAACTCAAGGCCTGCAGGCAGGATCCGGCCTGCAGGGTGCTTAGGTCTGGGCTGTGAGAGCGCCCTGTAAACAGTGAAGGACGGTGCCTCTGCCAGTGAAAACG
Organism: Pituophis catenifer annectens; assembly: GCF_029215685.1. NCBI lineage: Eukaryota > Metazoa > Chordata > Lepidosauria > Squamata > Colubridae > Pituophis > Pituophis catenifer. The sequence goes on from NW_027256881.1 coordinate 302,196,985, forward strand.
GAGCCTGGGAGGGTCACGCAAGGCAGTGGTGGGTTGCTACTGGTTTGCCTGAATAGGGCGAACTTTTAGTGGCAGGAGGCTCCGCCCACCCACCCAGACGCTTCTACGCATGCGCAGAAGCATCACATGTGACCAAGCATGCATGCATGAGCGAACCAGTAGCAAACTAAATTGAAACCCACTACTGATGCACGTCCCTCCCAAGCTCCATTTTCAATGGCAGAATGATGGAGGAGGCCATTGTGGCCAAAAATGGAGCACATGAGGGCTGTGCATGGCCCTCTTGAGCTCCATTTTCGCTGCAGGAGGATTCCCCCAGCCCCGCCCGGGCCACCACAGGTGCCCCTGACATGAGCGATGTTAAGCTGGCCATGCCACCTGGCCACTCCTTCCCAGGCCCCATGAAGTCAAACACAACGCTGATGTGGTCCTCAGTGAAATCGAGTTTGACACCTCTGTCTTAGATGATACTACTACAGTCATGTCAAGAGTGCTGAAGTCCTTCTGTGGTGAAAGGATGGTGATATTACTGTTGCCCAGGGGATGCCCAGAGGGGGTTCCTTTCACTTCCCCATTAAATTGGCTACCAAAGTGGTACCCATTTATCTACTTGCGATCACTCACTTTTAAACTGCTGGGTTTAAGGACCTAGAGCATGACCTAGAGCATGTGACAGGAGCTCACCCTATCTCATGGCAGCAATTGGGTCTCAAACACAAGCCAGTTGATTGTCAGCCCAGTGCCCTAACCTCATGAGCCACCATATTCCTTATGATAAAAGAAAAGGGATGGGTATGCATCTGTAGTTCTCAGCATATATGTGGAAAAACAAGATCATGAGAAGTTATATACTGCATTTAGAAATAATGGCCCTTCAAATGAAAAATAAAATATAAAGATAAGTGCCTTCCTCTTTACATGCTCATATGAACTTTAATAGATAACTTGCATGAACTGTACATGCACAAAGCTCTCCCTACATTTCCTGGTGAATCAGTCATTGAGAGAATGTTACCTTTAAATACAACTGCTTGTACACAAATATGCATAAATCTGCATAACTTTTGTGTGGATCCTTTCTCATACAATTTTGTCCCATTTCATACCTTCAGCTAATCCACCTGAAGAGAAAACATGTGCATTCTAGCTTCAAAACTCCTGGAACCCACAAATGTTAAGCACCTAGCTCTTCTTTATTTTTGCAGGTAAATTCCTTATTAAAGAAAAATGATAGAAGTGGACTGCTTTTGACCTTGGCTTTGTCACAGGAAGCTTCAGTTGCATTGATCACAGGCCTAAATTCTGCAAAAATTCCAGAGGAAACTTTCTGCATGAAAAAAAAAAAAAAACACCCCTTGTAACAAACCCCTACAAAGTGGCATAGGACTTGAAATTTTCAGAAAAGAACCAGATCTTTACTCTAGCAACCTATTGTCTGTTTAGAAATGGCATTCTTGAAATTATCTTTGAAATTATTTCACTCTCTTCTTTTTCAGGCATACTATCCAACTGTACTTTACTTGGCTTAACTATTGAGCATGCAAGCTGCAAAATCCCCCTGCCCACAGTAAATCTTTAAAATTTTCTTACAAACAAATTTCATACACAATATAATTATGGTTGATTCAATATATCACTCTGGGGCTCTTAAAAATAAACTGAAACTTTGACACACATACCCAGTATGACTAGAAAAAAGATAATTAAGAAAAATACACATTCTGAAAAGAAACAATGCAATTCAGAAACACACAAACAATGGCTATTCCAATGAAACCAGACCAAATCAATCTGAGGTATCAAATCTGTCAAACACCCAGGGACATTAGTTATTTGAAATAGAAAGACTGTTTCCCCCCCTCCTTCGGCTGGGGTTTTTAGATCAAGCTAAATAGTGTGTCCCTTAAATGAAGCACATTTTTGTACTTGCTCAGTGATTAAATTCCAGGAAGTAAATTAGGCAGATCCTGACAAGTTAATCAAGTCTACAAAGGAATATTAGAATTAACTATTCATTTGGTTTGAAAGAAGAATGATCATTAGATTGAGACTATACCAAAGGAATCCCAATCAAGCTTATTAACCATTTAACAACTTTTTCAAGCTAAACAAAATAACAAACTGTAATTGCTGTTCTATTGCTTTTCTGTTCTGATTTTTCTTGCCTTAGTAGGAGGTTGGACTAGAAGACCTCGAAGCTCCCTTCCAACTCTATCATTCCATTCCATTCCATTCCATTCCATTCCATTCCATTCCATTCCATTCCATTCCATTCCATTCCACCACCACCACCCCGGAAATAGTGCAAAAATTTCAATGATTCCACAACAGATTGGAAAGATTGTTTATAGAATCTGAGTTTTCATCTGTGCTGGTTTCCAAGCTGTATTCTAGTCCAATGCCAATGTATTGTTTAAATAAGAATAAAGCAATAGCTTAATTCAAGCTCAAATTAAATCTAGGTGACTGGGGCAGATTTGTATTTGTATTTGTATTTGTATTTATTGAATTTGTATACCGCCCTACTCCCGAAGGACTCAGGGCGGTGAACAGCCATAAAAATAAAACATGGAAATACAAAATTTAAAATAGAGATAAAACAAATTAAATAAATTTGGCTGAACCATATTTAAAACCCCAATAATTTAAAACCAAATTTAAAATTCCCATTTAAAAGCGGAGAAGTTTAGGTCAGGCCGGCTTGCTGGAATAGGAACGTCTTAAGCGTGCGACAGAAGGTACGCAAATCCGGAATCCTCCGTATCTCGGGGGGGAGCTCGTTCCAGATAGTAGGTGCCCCCACAGAGAAGGCTCTCCCCCTGGGGGCCGCCAGTCGACATTGTTTGGCCGACGGCACCCGGAGGAGCCCCTCTCTATGGGAGCGTACTGGTCGGTGGGAGGCTATTGGTGGTAGCAGGCGGTCCCGTAGATAACCAGGTCCTAAGCCATGGAGCGCTCTAAAGGTGATAACCAAAACCTTGAAGCGCACTCGGAAGACCACCGGGAGCCAGTGCAGCTCGCGCAGGAGGGGCGTTACATGGGAGCGCCACGTCGCTCCCATCACCACCCGCGCAGCTGCACTCTGCGCCAGTTGGAGCCTCCGAGTGCTCCTCAAGGGGAGCCCCATGTAGAGAGCGTTACAGTAGTCCAGACAGGAGGTGACGAGGGCATGAGTGACCGTGCGTAACGAGTCCCGATCCAGAAAGGGACGCAACTGGCGGATCAGGCGAACCTGATGAAAAATCCTCCCGGTCACGGCCGTCAAGTGCTCTTCTAAAGACAGCCATGAATCCAGGAGGACACCCAAGTTGCAAGCCCTCTCAGTGGGGGCCAATGCTTTGCCCCCAATAGTCAGCGATGGCACCAGCTGACTATATCGGGACGTCAGAAACCACAGCCACTCGGTCTTGGATGGGTTGAGTCTGAGCCTGTTTCTCCCCATCCAGATCCGTACGGCCTCCAGGCACCGGGACATCACTTCAAGGGCATCGTTGGGGTGGTCTGGGGTGGAGATGTACAGCTGGGTGTCGTCAGCGTACTGATGGTACTCCACCCCGAAACCACGGATGATCTTGCCCAGCGGCTTCACATAAATGTTGAACAAAAGGGGCGAGAGGACCGATCCTTGTGGCACCCCACATATAAGGGGCCTCGGGGTTGACCTCTGCCCCCCTGTCAACACAGACTGCGACCGGTCAGAGAGAAAGGAGGAGAACCACCGTAGTACGGTGCCTCCCACCCCCAACCCTTCCAACCGGTGCAGCATGATACCATGGTCGATGGTATCAAAAGCCGCTGAGAGATCTAATAGGACCAGGACAGAGGAACAACCTCTGTCCCGAGCCCTCCAGAGATCATCCACCAACGTGACCAACGCCGTTTCCGTGCTGTACCCAGGCCTGAAGCCCGACTGGAACGGATCTAGATACGTCGTTTCATCCAGGTACCGGGGAAACTGTCGTGCCACCACACTCTCGACAACCTTCGCAACAAAGCGAAGGTTGGAGACTGGACGATAATTAGCCAATATTGCCGGATCCAGGGAAGGCTTCTTGAGGAGAGGTCTCACCACCGCCTCTTTCAAGTGAGACGCCTGAATTAAACTTAGGCTTTTCTAAATAATGTAAGATTCAAATCTGAATCTTACTGAATCTTGGTTGATCTAAGATCCAGAACAATCAGTACCCTTCCACTTAGCTGGAATTCTGATAATGGACGGTTCTAGATTATGTGAAAATATTAGTATACACATAATGGTTTGATCTGCATGTAATTACATTGCAAATGGGGAGATTGATACACACCCCCAGAATGGAAGACAGGAGTGGCTGCTGAAGAACCGAACACATAAAACTATTACTTGTACAGACAGAGATACTGGGACTAGGAAATTGAGTGCTTAGTTTTATGATAGGGTAGGATGAAAGACCGCTATGAGGGAAGAAATCAATTTATGATCAAAATTACATGGGATTTAAGAAAAATGTGTTCTTCCACTGTGCAATTTCAATTTACTATATTTTTGACCTCAGGATCTTTTTATCTGCCTGTATTTTTCATCTTTTAAGTTCTTTGAGCAACTTTTTAACAACACACATAGAATACAAAACATATTCTATGTCTATATAACATGTAAGAAATTGGAAAAAGCTTTTTTCCCCCAAGCCAGGTCAGCATTATGGGTATGAAAAGAGTATGTAATAAGGAAAATGGAAGGAATATTTTGCCTTTCTTTTTAAGACAGCTTTTTTTAAAAAGTTGATGAGACAAAGACCACAATCCTTTAACCTAAAGAACAACTCCAGGTGGCATATACATAGAGAATCATGTTTAATACATTATCTTCCTTTATGTTCCTTTTTCTTTCATGATAATTTATAACTGGAAGGTCACTATGGTTGTCATCTGCACTGATTGAATGATTATGTTTCATCGAACTATCAATTCTTAGTAACCACATAGATAGATTTTCTACATCATGATCTATCCCTAACTTGGCCCTTCACCTCTTCCAATGGTGCGCTATTACTACTGTAACTGAATTTATCCACTTTGCTGTTAGCTTTCCTTCTCTTTCCTTCCATATTTTCCAACATCAGATCCTTCTTCAGAGAACTGGGCCTTCAAAGTATGCTATCGAAATATCAAAACTTATCCAAGTATGATAATTTGAGCCTGGTTATTTGTGTTTTGCGTAACAATACTGGGTAGATTTACTTGATGATCCAACGGTTTGTTGTTTAGGGGAGAGTAGAGTAAAGGAAAAGGAGAAGAGAAGTAAGAAGAAGATCTTGACAGGCTTGAACACTGGGCCCTACCTAACAAAATGAAATTCAATGTAGGGAAAAGTAAAGTCTTACACTTAGGCAAGAAAAAACGAAAGTACACATATAATTTGGGTGAAACCAGGCTTAATAGCAGTAACTGTGAGAGGGATCTTGGAGTCTTAGTGGACAACCAATTAAATATGAGCCAACAGTGTGTAGTGGCAGCCCAAAAAGTCAATGCAATCCTAAATTGCATTAATCGAGGGATACAATCAAGATCAAGTGAAGTACTAATTTATTTATTTATTTGTTTATTTGTTTGTTTGTTTATTTATTTATTTATTTATTTATTTATTTATTTATTTATTTATTTATTTATTTATTTATTTATTTATTTATTTATTTATTTATTTATTTATTTATTTATTTATTTAAATTTCTATACCACCTTTCTCCTGGAGGACTCAGGGCGGTGTACAGCCAGAAATAAAACCATGACAATATAAAAATTAAAAACAATTTAAAACAATTAAATCAATTGGCTGAAACCTCTAATAAAACAACCCATTAAAACAGTAAAAATATTATTATTATTTAGGCCTGCCCTGCTTGTTGGAATAGTAATGTTTTTAGGGCATGATGAAAGGTACACAGGTCGGGAATCCTATGAATCTCCGGGGGCAGCTCATTCCAGAGGGTGGGGGCACCCACAGAGAATGCTCTCCCCCTGGGGGTCGCCAGCCGACATTGTCTAGCTGACGGCACCTGGAGGAGCCCCTCTCTGTGGAGGCATACTGGTCGATGGGAGGCTATAGGTGGCAGAAGGCGGTCTCGTAGATACCCAGGGTCCATGCCATGGAGCACTTTAAAGGTGGCAACCAACAACTTGAATCGCACCCGAGAGACCACCGGGAGCCAGTGCAGCTCGCGCAGGAGCGGTGTTACACGGGAGCATCAAGTCGCTCCCATAATTACCCATGCGGCCACATTCTGGACCAATTGGAGCCTCTGGGTGCTCTTCAAGGGGACCCCCAAGTAGAGAGCGTTACAATAGTCCAGATGGGAAGTGATGAGGGCGTGCCTAAAGAGTCCCGATCCAGAAAGGGACGCAACTGGTAAATCAGGCGAACCTGATAAAAAGCCCCCCTGGCCACAGCCGTCAGATGGTCTTCTAAGGACAGCTGCAAGTCCAGGAGGACACCCAAGTTGCGAGCCCTCTCTGAGGGGGTCAAGATCTCACCCCCAATAGTCAGTGATGGAGTCAACTGACTATGACGGGATGCCGGAAACCACAGCCACTCAGTCTTGGAAGGGTTAAGTCTGAGCTTGTTCCTCCCCATCCAGATCCGTATGGCTTCCAGGCACCGTGACATCACTTCAAGGGCATCATTGGGTGGCCCGGGGTGGAAATGTATAGCTGAGTATCATCACCATACTGATGGAAATCCACCCTGAAGCCACGGATGATCTCACCCAGTGGCTTCACATAAATGTTGAACAGGAGGGGCGAGAGGACCCTTGGGGTCTTATATATCTATAAAGTGTTTTTCTATCGAGACACCTGGCACCAGCATGTGGGAGGAGTAATATATATATTCTGCATTGGCCACACACATCTGCAATATAACATACAGTTCTGGGCACCACATTGTAGGAAGGACATTAACAAACAAGCATGTTTAAAGGACAGCAACCAAGATTATCAGGGTTAAGAAAGGAAAAATATGAGGATAGTTTAGATGTATTGGATATGCTTAGCCTGGAGAAGAGAAATCTATTATAATATTGCTTTTAACTATGGTTTTCTTAATGGTTTTATTGTAAATTGTCCAGGTGAGATGAGTGGTATGAGTGGTTGTTTGAAAAACAAACCTTAAAAAAAATCCAAGGGAATTAATGGGCGAAGCATTATTTTCATGTTCTGCCATTCTAAAAGTTTCATGAGAACTTAATTTCACTCACAGGTTTAAAAAGTGACAGCTAACATTAGTAGGAAGACTTTCCTATGACTTCTTTTCAAGAACAACCACAAATCATTGCCTCCTACTTACCTAGCAGCCTCCCAGGTTCCAGATGGCCTCAAGCTGTGAATTATTTTTATGGTCGCTGGCAGTCCTTTTTAAAGTACCTTGATAGGATAATAAGATTGAGTATGTTGCTGTCTAAAGTGTTTTGCTCATGCTTGAAAGAGAAAATAGTTTATGTCATTTTAAACAATGCTTTTAAGCGTAAGCAAGCAGTTTAAACCTTTAGGATCGCAAATGTACTGTTCTACTTCTTACTGGATAGTTTGTAAGTATATTCAGACAATCAGCACAAAAACATCAAAAAAGGCAGAAGAGTAGAATACATGTCATTACATACTTACAAGACCTTGAGGTTTACTGCAACTAGAACAAGCAACAAATATTCCATACTTTATCTACTATATGTTCCCACCATATGTAAGGTATCACTGTAGAGCTTGTTTAATTTGTAAAAAAGATTTGCTTTTTAATTGCTTTAATTATGTGCCATCGAATTGTTTTCAGTTCCTAGCAAACACTTAGATAAATTTTCTCCATAGTGATCTATCCTTAATCTGTTTTCTTAGATCTTCCAATGTTGCACTTATTGCTTCAGTAACTGAGATCATCCATCTTGCTACTGGTTATCCTCTTCTTTTTCTTTCATCTTATCTACTGCAAGCTGGTTGTGGGGATGTCTTCCATTTTTGGATGCACTGTAAGCTGCAACACAATGTTATCATTTTGGGAAGCTGGAGGAAGGGACTACTTTTTAAACACAAGTAATTTATCATGACCACTTAAGCTTATCATCCTAAACGTGGATGCAAATCAGAAACTTATATTGTTGTCAAGATAGTTTGGAGCATTGATTCTAACCACATATGTCATCATACATAATACAGACAGTTACTCAGCCTATCACTTCAGCAACTTGGCTGGCTCCACATTTGGCTTTTTTTCTGAAATGGAAACTGATTTCCCCAGGCTCACAAATCATTGTGGTATATAGGAAACTCAAACAACTTTTAAAAGAAGTGGCAGAAGGTTTATACAATTCAGCTATTTAGCCATAAATAAATATCTTCATAGGTTTTGAATCAGGCCTTGTCCTTACCTAGAATAGACCCACTGAAGCTGATGACAAAATTACAATTAAAGTTCTATTAATTTTAGTGTGTTGAATAAGTATGGCAATAAACCTGATTCAAATGTTGCATTCATCCATGGTTTAATTAGACATGTTGAATAAAACACCATTGACTGAATTCACAAAATCTGCTAAGCCTTATTCCATGATTTATGAAATATAACAGTGGAGTTTAAGCATCACACTAAGCAAAGCCAAAGAAACCACAGTATGGTTTGAAACAATGAATGAGTTCTGTCTAAGTTTGGTTCCAAATGATAATTGGCAACCTGTTAGGACCATTTTGGCTACTTACTGTATATTCATTATATTTGGTGGCAATCCTTGAGAAAGAGTTGCTTTTTTAAAAACTTACTCTGAAACATATAAGTATTTCAGTAGATAAGTATTGCAATAGATAAATGCTAAATTAGCAAATCCTTCCAACATGTGGGAATATTAATATATTTCAACTGCTGCTTAGATTCAAATCAATGACTATTAACTCAGGAAGCTTACCTTGGGTGCTACAACCATTTGAATTGGAATTTGACCTTATTATTTAAGAATCTTGGGCTTTTATAATTCTAATCACAGTTTCAAAAGACACCAAGAATGATAATGAGTAGAAACAACAAGGCAGCGATGGTTAGTGGTTTTTGTCTATTAAATTGCCAAGGTCCCCTAAAAAGTATTTTACTTTTTCTTACTGTTGCTAAATTTAGGCTTTATAGAGTGAATTATGATCAGCCAACCTTTCACTTATTTTTTTCCACTTATTTTAAAGCACTTATTATGTATTTGTTTTTGATAATGTACAGTATGTATATTTGTGCTCTGTTCTTTTCTCCTTCGTTGAACTTGAAAAAAGCTAATATACATATTAGATAAAGGTTGGGTAAATAAAAATGTATTTTTGTCTGATGTTGGAAAAGATAAAAGCCTAGATGCCATGTTTGCCTTCCTAGAAAAGGCATTTCAGATTGTGAGATCCTTGGTGCTTTCTGAGTTTAGTGATTTTCTTGTAGATGATTTACTACCAAACTAGATAACATCATCAGTTCTAGAAGAGGGTGGGACTTGTTCTTATTTTTATATGCTAGTGGTTTGCCCTGTGAGTGTTGGTGGGAGTATTCTTTCTGGTTGCTTGATTTGGCAATTATTTATTATTAACTTGTTTGTCTGTGTTGGTAGTTCCTTGATAGAGGTTTATTTACTTCTTGATTATTGATTTAGTGTTAATCTTGATGTTAATCCCTGCATGTTGATTGCTGGTGAGGAGGTGTTTTGGTCCTTTTTGTTTCCTTTTTGGCTTTTTGATTGCCCTTTTGAGTGGTATGTAGATGTTGTTTATCTCTATGTGCCTGTTGTTCACAGATTTGTGAAATTAAGCAATCTTCCGACTGCTATTTGGTATTCATGGATATGTACTTTAGAAATAGAAGTGCTAAACAGAAATAGAATAACAGAGTTGGAAGTGACCTTGGAGGTCCAACCTCCTGCCTAGGCAGGAAACCCTATACCATTTCAGACAAATGGTTATCCAATCTCTTAAAAACTTCCAATGTTGGAACATTCACAACTTCTGGAAGCAAGTTGTTCCACTGATTAATTGTTCTAACTGACAGGAACTTTCTCCTTAGTTCTAAGACCACTTTGCTACTCTTCTGCCTGTTTGTCCAAATAGTGGCTGTGTTACAGTCTTTACACTGTATGTTAACTGTACAGTCTTTACACTGTATATTGTGAAGTTGGTTATTTTTGTGAGACTCCTGGTTATTCTTCTTAGACTGCTGAATCTTTTGGTTTACTTAAGATGTTTTGGAGAGCTTTAGTTGGGTTTGTGTGCTACAGAGATGCTATGTAGTTGCAATAGTCTATTGGTGATTTCTGGGATGTTTTTGATGTATGGCAGTGCTGTCCTTTTCACAGCTTGTGTTAGTTGAGCTATGGGTAGCTGGTTAGGCACTTTTTGATAAAGTTAAGGGAGTATCCATTTCATTGTAGGAAAATATATATATATATATATATATATATATATATATATATATATATATATATATATATGCTCTGTTTTATTTTTTCTGATATTCAGGGGTTCTGCAGTGTGTTTGGCTCACTTAAATAGTGTTCTTTCATAGCTTCTCTTGTGGGAGGTTGGGTTGTTGCTTTGGTAGTGGAGCACTTGCACTTTCTTGGTGTGGGTAGTTTTTTGGTAGACTCATGTTTCTTATTTGCCATCAGTGCCTTTGCTGATGAGGATACCTAGGATGGGGAGTGCAGTGTTGTTTTCTTCTTCCTTTGTGAATTTTATTCCTTTGAATGTAGATTGATAGTTTTGTGTATTTTCTCTACTTGGTCCTTTTCCAGAGTTGGGGATCATCAATGAGAAAAAAACCACTCCCACATATTATGGAACTAGTACCTACAGCATTCAAAGGCAATTTTAGAAAGCCTATAGGACTACACAAGAAGATGTTTCTGTTCATCAGTTATGATTCTGGTCAATGAAGTTCTTTATAGATTTCTCGGCACCTTGAATTGGAACTGGAAAGGAAATTGAAGCTAAATGAGGAAATTTAGTGTAGATTTTTCTTTCATCTTTTTGGCCATTTTATTATTTTAAAAAGCTTTCATGCTTTCTCTACTTGCTTCTTTCATAAACTAAAAGGAAGATTTAATTATTATCATGGTCGAGGGAAAATCTTAATTTTGAGAATATTTTTGTGGAATTTCATTGTTAGTTTTTTTTTTAATTGACTTCTCCATAGTTGCCCACTGAAAATGGGTGAAAATGTATACCATTAAGGATTTAGCATCACCATTTTGGCTACCTTCCTTGTTTTTCACACCAATTGGTAAGATTGGTAAGGTAGAAATAATTGTATCTAGAAGGTTTTTTTAAATGTAGCAATCAGATTTTTTTGAAATAGCCATACAATTTGGGTAATCTCTACATTATTTTGGGAACATGAGTTTGGGTTCTATCAAAGATTTCATAGACCAACTGAACTAACATTTGTTAAAAGAAGTAGGAAAGAATTTATTCATTGATCTATAGATGTGTAAAATGCAGTCCTCTACCATTGCATTTTATTTCAATAAGTGTCCCTCACACATAGGGGCATGGATTCTTCTAGCTACTATTATAAATTGCATACGTGAGCCATTTGAACTTATCTTTAGACGCCCTTCTCTTTGCCTGTGATTGCAAACCAAGAACGCCAGCACAAATTTAATTGAAGATTTTAATTATTCTAGCACTTAGAAATGAGGGCTGGGAAGCATTCCATTAAATAAAAAATTAATTGAGATGGTGATTTACATTTTAATGACCAGGTGGACATCTGCAAATTTTAAAACTTGTTATGTTTTGGGTTTTGTCACAGGCATGAACTATTTATATTATGAAATTAATGTTGATATTTCATGCCCTGCATAGAAAGCAATACTTTTTTTAAACAATCTCTTCTCCCACTGAACAGCACTTGTTAAATATGTCTAAGAGTCTCATTAGTGATTCTTAAAGCAATTCAGCAGTAGCTGTATCAAAGGTCTTGTCTGAATAGTGCTTTGTTACCCTGGCTCTGTTTAATTGACCTGACTGATAAAATACTTTGTCCTTATTGGGGAGAAGTTTTGAAAGTGCAGTTATGCTAATAAATTACTAGTAGGTGTTGCCTGTCCTCTCTTTTAAGATGCCGTTGTTAGTATTCTCTTATTATCAAGACAGGACTGGTTACACTACATACCTCCCAGAAAAGGGAGGGGAAATTCAATTCATTTTACACATTATGGATATGGTTTAAGCAAAAACAACTGGCCATTTTGCAGTATAGAAAGAGTAGATTCAATGTTGTTAAAATCATGGGATAGGAGTGAGATAAGACTGATATCATGTTAATAGGAGTTGGTGAATTGGAGTTGTTGAAACATTTTACTGCCAATGAAGAAATAATCTAAGATGGATTTATATGGATAACAAAGCAGAGAAAAGAAAAGAAAAGAAAAGAAGGGAAGAAAAAGGTTGGCAAATGGATAGAAGAGATCACTGTTTTTCAAATGTGCTGAGATGTGCTGAGTTCAATTCCCAGAATTCTTCAGCCAGCATGCTGTGATAGATCAACAGGCCTATATTCTTGGTCTTCATTTTGTATGAGAATGTAATCTTATAGAAATGGTTCAATTCAGTATTTTGCTCCCAGCAACTAACTGCTCTAAACAAAGGGATGTAATAACCAAGGTTTATTTGATTCAAGTATTTTATTACTTTATCAAAATATAAAATACAGAAGTACAAAGAAAAATGAAAATGATGAGAAAGCAAGGTAAGAAAAGGGGGAAGAGAAAAAAATGTAGGATAAGGGGGGAAAGTAAAAGAAAAGCCTTGATTTCTGACTCCATTTGATGCAGTAGAATAAGGTAGTAACATAAAACCTCAGCTGTTTACTTTTATATAATAATATATACTAGCCATTTCTATAACAATAGCCTATCTAATCAGCAAAACCCAAAACCAGAGTCATTTTTTCACCTCAAACACAAAGTCCAAAAAAAGTTTCCAAGTAGAAACAAAATGAATTGTGTTCTTTTCTTTAATCAAAGCAGTCAATTTTGCCATCTCTTCTAACTCCATCAACCTTTGTAGCAATTTGTCCATTGTGGGAATCACAATATCCTTCCATTTCTGTGCATAAAGTATTCTTGCTGTTGTCAACATATATAACATCAAAGTTCCAATAGCCAAAATTTATTTGGAAAGAAGTAGATAATTTGTTCGAAATGTATTTGGGATAAATAATATTTTTATATTTCTATCACCTTTCATTATTCTTTTTCTTTAGCAACAGTAGCCTTCCTATTTTCCTTTCCCCTCTTTATTCTGCCAGGTTGTTAACTCTTCATCCCTTTCTCCAAGTTTTCTTACCTTTATCTGCCTTTTTTATAAGAAAATGCCCAGCAAAGTCTCCCCTTGTATTTCTTTTCTTTTCTTTCTTTTTTTTTTGAATTTTTGAATTTATTTTTTAAAACATAAGCATAAAATACATCTTTTCAAAACGAAACATTGATCCGGTCATAAATTGGTACAATTACTAACAAATCTTAATTTTCAAATAATACAACTTAATCTTTTACTCAATTATTTCCCTAAATTCTGTCTGTTTAACAATGCCGTTATCCCAAAAACCTGTTACTTAAATCCTAACTAAATATCATTTCATTTTTCTTTTTCTTTTTGCTTAGATGAATGTATTTTGAAAATATAAAAAATTACAATTATTATAAGCATTTAAACAATATTTTAGCTGTTGCTCCCAATATAATCATCTTCATTGCTGTTTATCCCAACACAATCATCCTTATTTTAACTATTAATCCCAACATAATCATCTTAATTTTACTGCTAATCCCAGCACAAACATCTTTATTTTAACTATTTATCCCAGCACATCATCTTTATCTTAATCATCATCTTTTACTATTAATCCCAGTATAATCATCTTTATTTTTACTGTTAAACCCAGCATAATCATTTCATTTTTACTGTTAATCCCAGCATAATCCTCCTTGTTTTTACTGTCATAACAAGCATAATCATTTTTGTTTTTTTGCTGTTAATCGCAGCATAATCATCTTAATTTTACTGTTAATCCCAGCATAATCATTTTATTTTTATTGTTGATCCCAGCATAATCATCTTTGTTTTTACTGTTAAACCTAGCATAATCATTTTTATTTTTGCCGTTACTGCCAGCATAATCATCTTAATTTTGCTGTTAATCCTAGCATAATCGTCTTTCTGTTGTTACCATCCATCTATACATTATTTATTCACAATTAATCATATTATCATTATATTTTTATGACAATTTAACATTGAGACATAGTTCTTACTTCAAACCCATCTTTATATGCATTTATAAATTCCTTTTAACATAATTTATTTCTCTTATATTCTAATTTCCATCAGTATTTCAGTTTTATATATCTACAACATATTCTTATCATATTCCTATTCATCCATATTTATCTATAAAAACCTCCTTTTTATTATTACTATCCACCTATACATTGTTTTTTTCATTTTTAATCACATTGTTTTAATCTTTTTTTCATCTTATTTCTTCATATTCTCGCCTGTGGCATATATTTCATTTCATTTTCAATATCTTCAAATTCTGTCCTCCATGTATCATTTTAAATCTTTTTCTTATTTCTATTACAAATAAAATGCATCAAGTTTCCTTCTCTTGTTCCTCCGCCAGTTCCTTCTCTTGTTCCTGCACCAGTTTTTTAAGTTGTTATTATACCAATTATAAGAGTTCTGTTGTAGTTACCCTTTCTTTTCACCAAAGTCAGGCTGCCTGCAGACAAGAAAAAAACCGTCCTCCACAAAATCCTATGGCTATTATCTGTAGAATTCGCAATTCTCCAAAACAAAAAGTAAGTTTTAAACCAGAAGGTGTCTCTCTAGAATCCACAATTTCCATTAGTCATGCAAGTATCCATTTTGTTTCAATTATATAACAGTCCAACTTAATTACTTTTCTCTTAATTTTAAAAATATTAAATCTTCTTTTTTTTAAAGTCCAGTTTAAATAAAAACTCTGTCCAGTCTTTTAACCATATTTAATTTTTTAAACTGGTTCTGTTCAAAAATCAGTTGTTTGTCGGGTCTTTGTCTCTTTAAAATTACATTTCAAACTTTTCATTGCCCCTTTGTTGCTCAGCCACTGTTTTATGGCTAGGGGTCTTAAAGTTAAAAATATTGCTCAAAATGTTGTTACAAGCCTGGGTTGGTTGTCACTCACCCAGCTTCAAAGAGCTCTGTTTCAATCTACTTTCCTCCTGCACATCTCTTAGTCCGGTTGTCCCAGCTTCATGGCAGCTGCCATGGCTGCCGTCCCCTGCCGCCGACTCACAGAGAGTTCCCTCCAACCTCCGAGGAACTTGCCTGTTCTTCTTGGTCATCTGAGGCACCTCTCTTTCTACCTCGTCCCTGCAGGACGGTTCTGGTCCAAAGATCCATCGGCAGTGGTTCAGCAGCCGGGGTTTTCGCGGCGCTCATCAGAGCCCGCTAATTCCCTGACTGTCTCGCCGTGATGCCAAACCGGAAGTCCTCCCCTTGTATTTCTAACACAACAACAAACTATCCTTTCATACAGGGAGGGGAGAGCAAAACAATCAAGATGGTAGCCATGTTCATCAAAGGGTCCTATATGTTAAGGAGTTGCATCTGGTAGGATCCAAGAGATAAGCCTTTTTTTGCCATGGTTTCACCCTTTGGAAAATCACCTCTCCCCCCCAAGAAATGGGCTGACCCCATTTCTGCTGATCTTCTGAAAGTCCTTAAAACATTGCTAGGACAGCAGGCTTGGAGATCTCCGGGAAATGGAGGACTGGTGAGATGACTACACTGTATCAAATAGGCGTTCTCTAGGCTTTTTAAATGATATTAATTTTTATTATGGAATAATGTTAATGTTTGTTTCTTTTATGCTCTGCTTTTAGTTATGCCACCCTGAGGCGCTTTAATGAGATGGGAAACTATATCGAATGAATGAATGAATGATGAATGAAGCCTTGCCCCTTTTCTTTATGCATCACATAGTCACACTACCATCTTGATTATAATTATTATTATTTGATCCTCCTGCAGCTGCTCCTGCTTTCATTATAGCAAGGACAGTTAACTAGAAGTCTATGGGGTTTTCTGGAACAATTTAGCCCTCTATCAACAATTTGGATTGTTTTCTGAAAGTAAAATACTCCTTGAATTAACAAAGGAGAATATTTGTAGCTCAGGGTTGAAATTAGGGGTCCTACCAAGCATTCCTCAGTCCTTGAATTGTATTGATTTAAGAAGAGACATAATGGATTAATCAAGTTCTTTGTATACCACTGTGGCCAGCAGATGATTTTGGAAAGCTTCCAAGACACACTTTGCTTCTGTGTGACTTGCAGTTACAGGTATTGTGAAATAAATGCTTCTGAACTTAGAGGTCAACATAGTTAATTTCCACTGATATAAGTTCCACAATGTTAACTAATTTCCTCTTTTTTATATTCTTGCTTATGGTTGTCAATCTTTCTTTCAACAATGCTGGCTGCTTTGAGGACAAACTCCCACACTCCAATTATTTTAGCTTGGGCCTCTTCTCATTTTATGTTCTATCTGAGCACTCCTACCTGGAATTTTAGAATGTAAGTACTATCAGTATGATAGAACTGTATTCCCACTCAAGAGAATACATTAACACTAAAATGTATTTCTCATCTCTGTATTTTAGATATCATCACAAATCTTTCTTATTTCAGAGTGCCATTAACCGGGTTTCTTCAAAGGATCAAATCTACTTATATTTGCTTCATGCCCCTACTGAATTAGATTATTTATGGATTTCTAGCATGAACCAACATGTTGCATTACTAAGCTCTCATAAATAAAACAAGGAGTATTACATGGGATGATATAAGCTAGTGATTTATTTCATGAAACATTTACTGAAAACTCATAAAAAGCATACAGTAGAACTGACAAACTCTGTGAGTATAGATAGGTATTGATTACAATGATTCACAGCATCAATGTGACATGGCATAGCATCAGCTGTGCAATAAGAAATAAATTTGCACATAGGCAAGAGAAGATAATCAATTTGCTCTAATTCCCACCTGCATTTGTGCCTACAATATATGGATATTGCAGACATGCCACATTTTTAAAAATAGAGCTGAGAAACCTGAGACTTAGTTGATATGTGTTGATTCTTTTCCCAAAGCCATTTTTATCACCATTTTCTCTGCTTCAGATATTTAGGTACTAGTGTTGTAGCTTATGTAATTGAAATACTACCACCCACAAACAAGTGAAATGTATCAGCAAGCCTGGGGAAAAAAAACAAACACTCTGAAAGAACAAAAAGTACAAAGCATATTTAACTGCTGGTAGTAGTCTTGGAATATAACAGTACAGAGTAAGTAGATTAATTAAGGAGAAAATCATATAGCTGGACTGTAACATTATTGTGGCTTTTTATTTTTATTTTTGCCGGTTCAAAAAACTGAGTGATCCTACCAAACTTGTTTTACTAATCTAAATTAATGAAGTAGAATTAGATTTTGGTCTATACTGTCAATTTACCTTTACATTTGAGAGAGGGAGAGAGGGAGGGATGGGAGAGAGAGAGGGAGCGGGAGGGAGGGAGGGAGGGAGAGAGGGAGAGAGAGAGAGAGAGAGAGAGAGACCAGCATCGAGCTTATATAATTTTGGCATCAAGAATTGCATGAGATTTTATACAACATAGGTGACTATAAAATAATACCATTATTTGTGTGGGATAGAGTTAGATATATGATACATTATCTAAGAAAGTGATAAAATTGATTTTCAGCTTTTGATACTACTATCACTTGTGGGCTATATCTGCCTGAATGGTGAGTCATTTCCAGCTGTAATGAAATCAAAAACCTCAGTCTTCTTTTGACTACATCTGAAGGATAGCAAGACAACTACCCAAGATACGTAGCCTGGGCATTGCATAAATTCACCAGATGCTAGTTGACGTTACTAATACTGACTAGCAGAAGGAGAAATATCATTCCAAAGACACACCTATTGATGTTATTTTCACAAGCAAAATAATCTATCACCATCTGTCCTATGTTGGGGACAGGAGAAAGATCAATTTTACTTGATTGATCACCTGCTTTTCTTCATAGTTCTGTAGAACACAAAATTAGAAAGGGATAGTTTTGAAAACACTTTCAGCTTTACCTTTGATTATTTTCAAAAAAATCTTTGTTAGTGGAGCTTTTTCTCAGTCATAAGAAGGAGGCAATGGCAAACCACTTCTGAAAAACTGCAAGGATTTGTCCAGGTGGCTTCTAAGAATCACACATGATTGAATTGTTAAAAAAACCCCTATTAATACAAAATATATTACCTCTAGGTTTAACTTTTCTTTATCTTATTTTATTGGTGGTGAAAATATGACTGGAATAATTGCCTAAACAACTAATTAAAATAACAAGCCTAAAACAGCATCTCTGATGTAGACAATGAAAATCTCAAGATACTGTATATTAGATATTATGTGTTATTAGCACTCCCAGTTTTCTCCTGTTGTGTGCAAAAGTATTATATAAAAAATTAATGGAAATTAACCATGTAGAAATTTAGTGTGCTGAACTTTCCTTAAAAGACCTGATCTATAATACCCCATTAAGTAGCATTTAGCAATTTTAGGATCTGGTAAAGTAGTAACATTTTTCACCCAATAGGAATGCTGATTTCACAGCAAATACGCCATAGAAGATTTTAAAAATTCTATTTTAATATCTTATATTTTCAACCATTTTTACATCTAGCTTGAATTATAAATCCATGAATTAATCTTGAATGTTATTGAATGTTTATGCAAAATGTTATATTGTCCAACCTTTCAAACTAATTTATTCTTTGTTGTTGTTGTTAGTTGCAAAGTCATGTCCGATCCATTGCAACCCCATGGACAGTGTTCCAGGCCTTCTTGTCCTCTACCATCCCCTGGAGTCCATTTAAGCTCACGCCAACTGCTTCAGTGACTCTATCCAGCTACCTCATTCTCTGCTGTCCCCTTCTTCTTTTGCCCTCAATTCTTCTTTTGCTCTGAGAGAGCTCTGACAAAATGTGACCCACTGGAGAAGGAAATGGCAACTCACTCCAGTATCTTTGCCATGAAAATCCCATGGACAGTACCAAAAGGAATTTATTCTTTATGCATCACCAATTCATTTTTGACTCCTAGAAAAAAAATGGGCAGATTTTTCTTCATGATAATCTATTGCTAACCTGGTTTCTCAAGTTTTCCAATGGGATGCTCATCACCACTGGATATTTGAAAAATGTTAGCATGTGCCACAGGAAGTATTGCTACTTGTTGGCATATTCTCCAATCCAAAGAACACTCTAAAGTCTTCTCCAATCCCTCTAATTTACCACAAATTTTCTGTTAAGGTTTCTAATTGCAATAACAGGTTCCCGTATCATATTCCTAGAGCAGAGGAAGAGAGGAGTAGTTTTTCCTGCTCGTCTCTTCTTCTGCTGTAGGAATAAAATACTTATATAAGACTGCCAAACCAAAAATCACATTATCTCTTTTTCTAGCTCTCACAGTTACCATAACACATACTCTACACACTCTTTCTCTCCTTATAAATAAACACACCATGATCCTGAGCTAAATTGGCCCCCACAGTTGTTATTTCAATTAGGAGAACAATATTTATTAAGATGGGTGGCACACAACATGTGGTTCTTGAAATGTGGTGGAACCAAAACTCTCATATCTCAATATTGACATCGCTAGTTAAAGCTGATGTGAACTGACAAACCACAAAAAGGCAATTGCCTGTGCCATATCAAAACTGAAATCACTGTTAACATTCAGTCTTTTCAGTAATGTCAATTCAGATGCAACCCAACTGGTACATGTCAATTAAAAAATAATCCTATAAATATTGAGATGTCAAATTTGGCCTTTAGACCTCAGTTATGTAAATGAATTTCTCAGACAGGAGACATCCACAGTCATTCAGACATAGCAATATTCATTTGTTAAATCCTTAACTCTAATTGAGTATTATTGTATGCCAATCATTTGACATCCAGATCATTTCTGAGACAAAATGCTGATGCTATTAATAACATCAAGAACAACAACAACAAAATGAATATACAGGTTTCATTTGGTGACTAAGTAGCTCATAACAACTGTTCAAAGTCCCATTATGCTTTTTTCCAGGAGAAGTTTTTAAAGTTTGCAGATATTTATATGCACTTGGGAAATCAGTCTGTCTAGGAAATAAAGTACTGTTTAATTTTCTGCATTATTTTTCAAGAGCTCCTATATTAGATGGAATTTTAGAGGGATTAGTTTTAACAATCCCTAGAGGTAATGATTAGATAAAGGTTAATGATTTGTCTTATATTAGCAAGATACCCTAATTTAGTTCCAAATATATTTCTTTTTTGGAAGAAAAAAACTATGTGGTTTCACTTTTGCTTACAGATTCCTAAGGTGGGGGGCTGGGGGCTGGTGGGGAAACTTGGCCAGACAGGATTTACTCCATCGCACTGACTTTTAAAAGAAAGTCCTTTTATAAAATTGAAACCAGCTATTAATGGCTAATATTTCCCAATTATTTAAAATGAAATTTAGAAAAAAAATTTCATCTGGGTTGGGGTCAAAACATAACTGAAATGGCTGGGAATACTCATACTTCATGGTATTCATGGTATTAGAAGTGTTCATAGTGTTTATATATAGCAGAGAAATGTCCATATACTCTAATGATTAAAGTCTAATCTCTTTGTAATGTCTTTGTAATTTCCCTACCATTAATATTTGCTCTCCATCTATGCTTCAGATTCCTCTTGTCTGGTCCCAAAGGTGTTTTTTCCAAAAGGCAACTAGACTTTCTTGGGTTTTTTCTTTGAAAATGTTTTGCTTCTCATTCAAGAAGCTTCTTCAGTTCTCTCAAAACTGAATAAACTTTTTGAATGAGAAGCAAACATTTTCAAAGAAAAACCCAAGAAAGTCCAGTTGCTTTTTGGAAAAAGCACCTTTGGGACAACCATGACCTGGATAATTGAGAATCTCCATAGACATCCCTCTTGTGCTATTTCAGTACAGGACCAATCTGGGAAGGTAAGGCAGGAGTGCCATTTAGCCTGGCTCTCAAGCTATAAAGAGGCTTCAAACATACTCAGTTTTTATTATTTAAAACACTAACTCAAATTAACAGACCCATTTTTATGTGTAAATGTGTCTTATATTGCTTTCATTTGCTGGATTTCTGATAGGTCCTGCTTCTATGTTATTCAGAGCCATGAAAAACATGCAAAAGAGGGAACAATTTAAATTATATTTATTATGATAAAAAAATCATTGCACTTTCCAGAATGATAAAAATTAATACTGGCAATAATCAGGAGAGTCCTCAAAAGAGTGGCCTTTAGGGACTTCCAGTGGCACCACAGGCACTGACAGATGCTCCTTTTGGATCGTCAGCCCCGCAATTTCATTAAAACTGCTAAGATAGCACAAATCAGTTGTCTGGCGGTTGTGAAACCTTCCCCTCGGGAGAAGAGAGGAAGGCGAGCAGCCGGACAAAAGTAGAGCTCCCCAAAAGCCCTAGGAGCAATTCTGGGGCTTGGAGGGTGAGAGCTCCCTGGTAGTTCGACTGAGCTCTGAATCCGGGACTTCTCTGCTTCAAGCAGAACAAGACGCCGCAACCACCCCTGCAATCAGCATTAAGATTCAAAATAATCTCAAAGCAGACAGAACAAAAACAGGAGTCCTAGCAACTGCAAGTACTGAACTTTAACTCTGTATCTATATTTCTTCCTTCTAAGACTTTTAAAAATGAAAGGAAAAATGGCGCCTGAACTGTAACAGGGAGTGAAAGTGAAAGTTATAGTGAAAGTGATTGTTAACATCATTAGCGCTTCTAAGGCTGTTTAAGATTATTGGATTCTACACCAAAGAAAGAAAGATTTAAAGTGGAAAGATTACAGTTTGGACTTTAAATAAACTATAATACTTACAAAAGATTTAAAAACATTTGGACTTACTGATTTGGTTGCTGTAAGAAGTATAAATTGAAAGCTAAAAATGGCTTCTAAGCAAATAAAATCTGGCTTTAAAAGTGCTGGAGGATCACCAGCACAACCATAAAAATTACAATCTTTGTCTACTTCAAACCCACAAATATTGACTTTGGAAGTTTTAAAGGAATCTCTGCAGGAGGCTTTGAAGCAACAAACTTCTTTTTTAGAGGGGAAAATTAAGGGAATGTCTGAAGAGATGGCGGAAATTAAAGAGGTTATTCAAACTCAGAATAAGGAAATAAGAGAAGATATAGTAATGGCATTTCAGGGTCTGGCAAAACACATTGAACTGTTGGATGAAAGAGTAGAAGAAATTAATCAGTTTAATCTGAATTTGGAAAATAAAATGGATGAAGTTCAGATCAAGGTGGACAGGGCAGACGATGAAGTGGTGATGTTACAATATAGAGCGATGGAGTTTGCCCTGAGATCTGAGAGAACACAATCGAGAGAACTTGAGAGAGATCTTTGCAGAGGCTTTTGCAAAGATAACTGGGGAGCAAAAAGCAGATCTCTCATTGCAAATTGACAAAATATATCGTGTTAATTCCTAGTTTGCTAGACAGAATCAATTGCCAAGAGACATTGTGATTTACTTTACAATGAGGACCCGAAATGAAATTTTACAAGCTTTCTATAAAAATAAACTTCAAATGGCAGGACAAGAGGTTTTAGTGCTGAAAGAAATCCCCCCAAAAATGTTGAGAAGCAGAAAGGAGTTTGCTTTTTTGGTGGATGAACTTAGAAATCTACAGATTCAGTTTAGATGGGATGTTCCAGCTGGACTGGTGGTGAATTATATGGGAGAAAGGCATCGTCTTAACACAATTTGGAAGGCAAGAGATTTTTATACTAACATATTAAAGGCTGGATGCCCACCATCTCAGGAAATCAGGAGAAGAAAAGAAGAGCTGGCAATACAGGGACAGAAGGAAAGTAAACAGCCACAAGCTGCAGGAGAGACCTCGCTTATTGAAGAAGATTTAGTGCAACTTTTTGGTACTGTTCAACCTTTGGAAGTAGCAGAAAAAAGAGAAGAACCAAAAGATCAAAGGCAGACTCATGCTGCAGCAAAGCGAAAAGAACAAGATTTAATGAAAGCAAACTCAAATGAAAGCTGAAGAAGCTACAAAAACAGAAGTAGTGGGAGGAGCAAGGCCAAAGAGAAAGGTGAAGAAGGATCTTCAGCTGGCGCTCTTAAAGCTTCAAGGTGCCAAGAATGGTAACTAAATTTTTGACTTGGAATGTCAATAGTTTAAATTTACCACAAAAGAGAAAGAAAATATTTCATTATTTGAAACAATTTAAAAATGATGTAATTTGTCTACAAAAAACACATATTAGAGTGACAGATCAAAAATATTTGATAAATTCAAGATTGGGGACACATTTTGTTGCATCTGTTCAAAATTAGAGAAGAAAAATGGTATAGTTATATACCTAAAGACAGATTTAACAGCCAAATTAATTGAGGCAGATGCTCAAGGAAGATATATTGCAATTGAATTTTTAATAGAAGGGAAGAAAACACTTCTAATTGGAGTATATGCTCCCAATCAACAGCAAGAAAAATTTTATAAGCTTTTGCATACCAAAATAATAGAATGGGATTATAAATCATGTATATTATTGGGTGATTGGAATGGAGTATTGGATACCCAAAAGGATAAAAAAGGATTACTTCAAAATACTCAAAATCGTGCAAGATTGTCCAAATCTTTTTTTGATATGATGGATGATATGGAGTTGAGAGATATTTGGCGGGAACAAAATGTGGAAGAAAAGGATTTTACTTTTTTTTCTGATAGACATCAATCCTTTTCTAGGATTGATTTTATACTAATCACTAATGATTTCTTTTCTAGGGTAAAGAAGATGAAGATATGTTCAAGAATTTTATCTGATCATAGTCCGGTGTGGATGGAATTAGAGCAGGAAAAGGGAGCTAGAAGGTCTTGGAGGCTAAATGAAAATTTGTTTAAATATGAGGAACATGTGAAAAAATGTAAAAAACAAATGAAAGATTTTTTTGTTATGAATATGCATAAGGGTACACCTATGGAAATGGTTTGAGATGCAAGTAAAGTATATATGAGAGGAACGTTAATACATTTGAATAATAAATATAGACGTAGACAAGAAAAGAAAAGGAGGGATGTAGAAGAGGAAATAAAAAAGAAAGAGCAGGCACTTATATTGAATCCAACAGATAAGAAAATAAAGGAAACAATAAATTTGTTGCAAGGGCAGTTTAATTTGTTGATGGCAGACCAAATGGCAAATAACTTACAATATGCTAAACATAATACTTTTTGTAATGCAAATAAACCAGGTAGATGGTTAGCCTACTTGTTAAGGAAAAAACAAAAGCTACATACTATAGAAAAAATAGAATACAAAGGTAAAGAGGTATATCAACAAAATATGATTAAAAAAAGCTTTTTTAGAATTCTATACAAAGTTATATGCTAGTGATACAATTCAAGGCAAAGACATAGACAGATATTTACAGGAGGAGAATATTCCTGTAATTACACCAGAGCAAAGGGAAGGATTGAATCAACCAATAAATTCGGAGGAAATTATTTTAGCAATCAAACAGTTAAAGGGGGGTAGAGCTCCAGGCACAGATGGACTGACAGCTGTTTATAATAAAAATTTGCAGTTAGAAATGGTAGAATTGCTTAAGGAACTATTTTGTAAGATTCAAGCTGGAGGAGATGTACCCCCTTCCTGGAGAACAGCTTTTATTTCATTAATTCCAAAGGAGGACCAAGATCGTGGCCAACCTAAGAATTATAGGCCAATATTGCTTTTAAATACTGATTATCATATTTTTGCTAAAATATTAGCAAATAGGTTAATTGTAATTATGCAACAAATGATTCATAATGACCAATCTGGATTTATAAGTGGGAGACAAATGAAATGTAATGTAAGACAAATTGTAAACTTATTGGAATATTTGGAAAGGAACAACCAAGTCCCTGCAGCACTTATCTTTTTGGATGTGGAGAAGGCATTTGATCGATTGAATTGGCAATTTTTATTGAAAATAATAGAAAAGATGCAGTTTGGAGAACATTTTACACAATCTATTAGGGCAATATATCAGAGACAAACAGCACAAATAATAATTAATGGTGGTTTAACAAAAACTTTTAAAATTGAAAAAGGAACAAGACAGGGATGCCCTTTATCACCATTATTGTTTATTTTAACTTTGGAACCTTTATTGAATAAAATACGAGGGTCAAATAAAATAAAGGGAATTAAAATTAGACATCATGACTATAGATTAAGAGCATTTGCAGATGACTTGGTTGTTACTTTAACCCAACCAGTACAATCAGTTACAGGCTTACTGGATATAATTAACCAATACGGTCAAATGTCTGGATTTAAAATAAATAAACAAAAAACAAAGATAATAGCTAAAAATATGACGGTAAAGCAAAAAGAAGAACTAGAAAGACTAACAGGATTTGAAATAGTAAAAAAGGTTAAATATTTAGGGCTATATATTACAGCCTCAAATGTAAAATTATATAAAAATAATTATGAATTGCTATGGCAAAAAATACAGAAAGAGATGGAGAATTGGGGAAAATTACAATTATCTTTGTTGGGGAGAATAGCAGCAATAAAAATGAATGTTTTACCTAGGTTTTTATTTTTGTTTCAAATGATACCAATACTTAAGAAAGATGATAATTTGAGGGAATGGCAGAAGGGTATTAATAAATTTGTTTGGGCAGGGAAAAGACCGAGAATAAAGTTAAAAATTATGCAAGATATACATGAAAGAGGTCTTAAAATGCTTAAAATGCCTAATTTAAGATTATACTATGAAGCAGCTGTCCTAACAATAATTAGTGACTGGATTAATTCAACAGAAGAAAGAATATTGAATATTGAAGGATATGATTTGTTATATGGCTGGCATGCTTACTTATTATATGACCAAAAGGTGGATAAGACCTTTAAAAGCCATAGGAATGCCTTGTTACGAGTTTGGAAGAAGTATCAATATAAGTTAAATTATAAGATACCTATATGGGCAATACCCAGACATGCGATAGAGAATATAAGTGTAGAACAAAAGCAAGAGGTAAAGAGCTTCTTAAAATGGAAGTGGGTATATTGCAGTTAAAATCTATAAAGGCATTAAAAGAAGAAAAAATAATTCAAACTTGGTTTCAGTATGGACAGTTGCAAGCTAGATGGAAAGAAGACCAGAGAATTGGTATCATGCAGAAGGAGGAAAATTTGGTAAAACAAATTAGAGATCAAAGTCAAATGCATATAAAAAGATTATATAATATATTGATAGAAATAGATTAGTTAAGGATTGTATGATAAAATGGGCACAAAACATTCAGGAACCAATAATGATGGAAACTTGGGAAAAATATGGGTTAGAAATGTAAAATTTACGCAAGCACAAAATTTAAGAGAAAATTTTTATAAAATGTTCTATAGATGGCATTTAGATTCTAAAAAGTTGGCTTGTATGTATCCAAATTTGCAATCTAAGTGTTGGAGATGTGACTGTGATGATGCCACTTATTATCATATATGGTGGACTTGTGAAAAAATTAAAGCATTTTGGATTAAAATATGGTGGATTATTCAAAATATTCTTAAAAAGAAGATAAAATTTACTCTACAATTGTTTTTGCTGGGCATAATCACAGATTGTACGGTTATAGAGACTAAATTGATTTTAAATTTAATAACTGCAGCTAAACTTTTGGTGGCGCAATATTGGAAGAAGGAAGATTTGCCTACTATTGAAGAATGGACATTAAAAGTAGTGAATTTGGCAGAAATGGTGAAAATTTCAGCATATTTGAAAGATCATTCACAAGAAAGATATATATTGGAACGGAGAAGATGGATTGATTATATTCAAAACAAATATCGGACTAAAAAGTATAAAATAGCTTATGAATGAATAAAAAAATTAAGAGTATTTATATTTAATTAAGTAAAAGGGGAGTTAAAGTGTGAAGGGGGGATAGGAATCCATAGTTAGTTAACTTAGTTTAGCATATGATTGTTAATTGTTATACCCTGTATTTTGTTCTGGGAAGTTTGGGGTGGGTGGGTGGGGGGGGGTAAGGAAGGGAGGGGGGATGGGGAAATATTTGTAAAAAAAAATTCTTTTTTGTAAAACTCTTTAATAATAATAATAAAAAAAAGAGTGGCCTTTGGTTATTCCACAATGGCAGCAGTATAGAGATGGAAAATAGGGCACCAAATCTTCCATCTATTCTGCATGTGAAGCAAACAATTTGCTGGATGGGTATATATCCAATGGACGGAAATCAATAATAATTTGTATCAGATTTTGATACTGTTGGATTGAATTGGATTGAAGCCAAAAGATCCTTTCTTCTCACATATGTGTTGTTTTCTGAAAGGGCAACTGCCTTCATTGACAGAAAGAAGCCTTCAATCTAATCCATTACAGGTACATATAATACATTACATATAATATAGCTGCTGATTTAATAAGCATTTTTTCATTGTTTCCAAAGCAACTGGACTATGTGTTCTAGAAAAGAGGTCCCCAATCCCCAGGCTGCAGACCGGCACAGGTCTGTGCCCTTCAGGAACCAGGCTGAGCAAGCAAGCAATCGAAGCCCATCCACACATACATAAGATCCAGGCAGTGTGTGAAACCATGCCCCCCAGTCTGTGGAAAAACCGGCCTCCAGGGAACCAGTCCCTGGTGCCCAAAAGGATGGGGGCTACTATTCTAGAAGGAAATACCCAGCTCAGAATTTAATATTTTACTAATTCATATGTTTTGACCCAAGTCAAAAGGTTAAGGTAGAGGTTAAGTAGAGTCTGTTTATTGCTCACTTATCACAGCATCAAATGACCCACCAATGGTTCCTGTGAAACTCCACTCCAGCCCTCAGTTTTCCCTCAGTCTGAATTCCCCGGTTCCACAAAGGAAGTTCTAGCTGATGCACAAGGCAAAGAGGGAAGTAACAATATTCACAAGTACCAAATACACAACACAAGTTTTAGTTCCCAAAGTTTTGAGTTCCCAAAAACCAAAACATGGTCCAAAAGTCAAAGGGCCAAATCAAAAGTCCACAAGCGAAGTCTGAAGTTCAGAACCAAGATACACAATCCAGGGTTCACAAAAGCTGGGAAGGTGTACATCAAAGCAAACAGGTGTTTCTGACAAATACACCTTCTCCCAGTGTCTGGTTAAATCATTTCCCAGGTGAAGAGGAGTAAGGAGGGATGGAGCTGCTTCCTTGCAAGCACCCTGGCTGACCACTTCTGTGCCTCCCTCTGCTCTGCTCTCCTCACCCATGGATTGGGCAGGGGATGCAGCTGTTCCTCATCAGAAGTGATCTGAAGCCTGTCATCTCTGCTGGCCCTCTGCAGCTGCTTAACTCCTGTAGGTGGCTCTCCATACAGTTATGTACCTCCCCACTGCCAAACTACCTTGTCCACAGTTCCTGAACTCGCCATTCGCTTAGAGAGGACTCTGGCATTCCTGTCAGAATGATCCCAGTTACAACTCCTCCTCTGCACCGGGATCCTATGAAACCATAACATCATACATAAGCTTACTGAATGTACAGTTCTGGAATGTAAATATTGTTTGGGATATTTTCTTGAATTTTGCAATGTACTGGCACTGAATGACTCTGTCCCCTGCATCCTGAGACATACATAAGAACATCTGAAAAAGTGTAAAACCTAATGTGACAATTTTATCCATTGCCTACCAGAAATATTTCAATCTTCTTTACTCCTTAAAATCTGCAAAAACAGTAATGTTTGTCCAGACTAATGAATGGTTGTTATTGTCTGCCAGAGTTCTCCAACATGCTTTTCAGGTTTATTGGACTTCACTATCCATAATTCACAGCTGTTAACAAACTGAAATCCAGCAGTCTGAAGGGCACTAGACTGGTGAAGGGTAGTCTAGGCTGTGAACAACTGTACTTCTGTGGAATTCTTTTTTCTAGTTCCATTTCATTTTTCTCAAATGCCTTGACATTATAGCATGATGGGGAATAATTAATATGGATTATGATTGTAAATGAGATTAAGATACATTTCAGATTCTGAGATAGGAGAGGGCAATTTTACGTCATAAGGCTGGAACAGATGGATCTGAATCTGGAATGTCCAGGTTCTGGATCTACAAGGAGCTCTAATCTTGATCTGTTTCTCTGGGGCAGCCATTATGGTAACCTTTTTCATAGTTATCTCTGAAAAATCCTATAGTGGGAAAAAGAAGGAAGGATGCACTGAATTCTATTATCTGCCCTCAGATCAGTGTCATACATGCAGCATTGGAGTAGTAGTGGATATATTTTGAAGACTGGGAACAGTAAGAGCTATCAGGTTTATCATTTATGTTTATACTGCAGGCCTCCGTATCATTCAGGAACAGGCATCATCATTTTTAAAAATAAATAATACTCTTTTTACCGTACACAGCCCACTTCTATCTGTCTGTAACTTGGCACATATATTCATCATCATGAGGATTAATTTGGCTGAAATTCTGCGAGAAAACAACATTATAGGGTCTTATTAAAAGAGAGAGAGGGAGAGGGAGAGAGGAAAATAAATATAAATTTGAGAAAAAAGGTTGAATAATCGTTATGTAACAAGAAATATTACAATCACCTTTTCTTTTTCTTTACCTTTCCACTCCAACATACTAAAGCTCTTTCCCATGGGATTTCCTTGCTATTAATAGAAGTTTCTTCAGTCTTGAGAATTTCTAATATTGGAGAGGATTTCAAATCCCATCCTCCCTTTATAGTCTGAAATTAGCAAAATGGCTTCAGATGGTCAAAATAACTCAAGGTTGTAAAGGCTTTTTGATCCAGTGCAACTGGATCAGGCAAGAGTTTTTATTCTACCTCTTTCCTATGTCCCCATAAAATATACCATAAAAAGTTGATGGAATCTCTAAAATAATTGGAGAAGAAGTACTGGAAATTTGCTTTTCCTACTTCCATTCTGGCATATGGGAGTATTTTGTAAAGAAATATGCTTTGGAATATTCCTACCAACAGAATTAAATCTCTAGGTAGAACTTCCATTAATCAAACCCAAAAATATTTCTGATCTGCTGTCCCACAAAGCTAAATTTAGGTCTAAGCTTTTTGACAGCTATTGTGTTTGACAAGGCATTCATTATATCATGCTCATCAAAAATGCAACATCTGGCTATCAAATTTAAGAATATCTTTCATAATCTCCAGAGGGCAATTATGGAATATATTTTCTTTGAGATAACAATGAAAAGTAAACTGAGCTCTTTTGCCAGTGTTTTGCATCTAATAGTGTGTTTTGCTTCCCATACTGATGATCTGGATAATTTTCATCATAGTACATCCCTATGGTGGCAAAGAGGAAAGGTATAGTAAGCAAATTATATTACCTGTTCATTTTAAATCTTGCTCCATAGCCAATTTTTAATAACAGTTTTGCATACATTGTCATAAGTACATTCAATAATCAAGTTACTTTTTTTTTAAAAAAAAAAATGAAATAGTTCAAAGTTACTTGTGCATGTTTTCTGTTCAATAATCAGAGCAAGCAAGGTGTGTAAAGTGAAATCCATCAGTTATGATTTATTTATACATTAGAAAACAAGAGTGGCCATAAAGGAAAAAGAGAAAGATAACAGGCTACACAAATTTTCTTGGGAGTGGGGAACATTAGAATATAGGAACAGTTGTGCAGGATCAGCCTTAAGGCAGCAGCATCCTATTCCAGATGCTGCTGCTGTAATACAAAGTATTCCTACAATAAACTGTTTCCCACTAATGGATGCTTCATGGACAGAACATCTGTAGAGATCCTGGGAAGAGAACTGTGCGTGAGAGCAGTATGGCTGCAGGGCAGGAGTGTGGGGAGGTGGGTAGGACAAGTTCAAAACAGGTAAGGTGATGGACATGGCACACAATCTAAGCCACAGCTCTTTTGTACATGCGCATGCACTTACAAAAGGGATGGAGCTTGGATAATGATACTAAGTTCCCCATTTTGCCTCTTCTGATTCTCCCACTTCTTGGCAGATGTTAAAATGCGGTGGTTAGCATGCAGCACTGCTCAGTGAATACAATGTGCATAACAAAGACACTAAGGTCAGCAGTATAACTATTGTAAGTAAGTAAGAAAGTATTCCTGAGGCGAATGCTTGCATGAAAGGAAATAAACTTTGATTAAGAAATACCATAGTGATTGACAAGGGTGAGTGAATTAAGTCTATAGGTATTGATTGATTGATTGATTGATTGATTGATTATTTAAATTTTTAGGTATCAGCAAGTAAGAACCTGTAAATTCTCACTTCCATTATTGAGAGACACCAAGTCAACTGAGAACTTGAACTACACTGGTCAGAATCAGAAGAAAAAGAAAAGGACCGAATAAAGAAGGAAAAGATAACAATAGAAGTATGTTTTTTAAGCAGTGGAAAAAAGATAAAACTGCAGAATCCCATTGCTGCCTCAATATGTCCTGCTTTTAGTGGTCAATATGTTTATAAGTGTCAAAAGTCACTGCGTGCAGTTTTAATGTAAGGACAACATTACAAGAGAGACTTCCAACAAGATGGAAGTCTCTCTATACTCATTTGATTTTAAACTGATTTAAAGTGTAACATGTGAAATATTTTTCAATATCAGTTTTAATCCCCCCCCACCCCCAGTTTAGGTTAGCTAGAAGTGTAGACATGAACAAGAAAAAACTAAACGTAAATGAACCAACAACTGAAAAACCAAACAAACCACAACAAATACAGCCTTCTGAACCCCAAACCACACCCCACAAACAAAAGCAGAACACAGTAAATCAACTCACTGCACTCCCCTTATTAAGCTGCTATAATTCTGATTTTGGATGTTCCTTCCTGAAGTTTTGAGTACATACAGAAGCTGGCATTTGAGACTTCATAGTGAATTGTAAGAAACAAAAGGAAATATTGATATTAGTAAATTTAGTACAGCAAAACTGTCCCTGTTCAAAGAAAGTAAAATCTTATGACACATTTTTAAAAGATAAATTGAGCTCTGCCTGAACCTGCATTTCTCTTAATTCTTTGCTCCAAGCATATACAATGGGAAGATCAATTTCTAATTTGCTTGCCACGGCTTTGCAGTTGTCAGTGCACATTTCTATTGCTCGCCTCTGTTCCTTGTGCTGACAGACATTCATTGTGACAGGCAATCAGCCTCCTTTTCTTGTACTGACATCAACTCCACATCAGGGCAGGGATGCCAAGTGATGGGTCTCGCTGAACACTTTTGCTCTCCTGTGGGGGATTTCATAAGGATGTCTCTGGAAAGATAATCATCGAACAAACTCATGCTAGATTTATAGAGTTTGTGGTATCAAAGAGGCATTAACCAATTTGGTTGTTTGATAGAACAGCCTAAATCAAATCAAAGAGGCCTTTAATTCACAAGCAAAACAATGTATGGCAAAATGGGCCAGGGATTTTTGTGATATTATTCAAATGGATCAATGAGAGAAAGTGTAGTTAAAAGGTCTGAACTTCATATAGCTTACAATTTAAAAAACACATTTTAAAAATGATGTACTATTGATGTACTATTGATAAATAACACCAGAGAGATTGGAACCCTTCAAATGTATGTTTAAATAAGTCCACCAATAAAATAAAGGGTTATACATATGCTCTAGGAAGCATTAGCAACCTGGACCATCCCTGTACCACTCTCCCTTTCTTTTGATAGATTTTGATTTTGCCTTAATATTGGTGGTTGGTGTATATAACTTTTAATAGAGTTTTAGCAGTTATGAAGCAAAACTAGTCAACTGTTCTGCCCCAGCTACGGACCCCAAAGAACTCAGTACACACAAAGTCTGTACAAACCTTAGTTTACTAAATTAAATCAGTCTTTTTCAAACAAAGGCTGTTAATTAACTTTCTTAACAGCCTACAAGAATCCAAAGAATAAATAATCGTAATCTTACTATGGTTGGCAGAAAGCCCAGAAGCAATTTGCAGGAAACTGATAAGAGAACTAAGATCAAGACGCGAAGGAGAGTGAAAGAAGTTGTTCCCTTCAAATTGCCTCAGTCATCGTCCTTCCTTAAATAGGCTAAGGGTGACCAATTAGCCCCAAGCCTTACTCTTGAGGAGACCTCCTCCTGAGGATCCACTCCTGCCTTTTGGCAGCTCTGCGCGCCCTCCTCTTCTTCCTCTTCACTTATGGGAGCTTCTGGAGGTTCTGAAGGCCCTGGCTGAATCCCCGCCTCTGGCACCACATCTTCTCCAGCCTCCTCATTGTCTGACTCGAGTGCCAGCTGCACAGGCTGCTGGCACAGCACCACACCAGCCTCCTCGCTGTCAGAATCAGCTATTAGCTGCACAGGCCGCTGACGGGCTACAACAGTCAACAACAAAAGCCATTTGTTTAAAGAGCCTTGGTAGTACAAGGGTTTGAGGCACCCTGTTATTAAGCTGCTTAAGACCAGCTGCCTGCAATTACTGCAGGGTTCGAATCTCGCCAAGGCTCAAGATTGACTCAGCCTTCCATCCTTTCTAAGGTAGGTGAAATGAGGACCCAGTTTGTGGGGGCAATAAGCTGACTTTGTATAAATATACAAAAGGATGAAGGCTATTGCTGAGCACATTGTAAGCCGCCCTGAGTCTTCGGAGAAGGGCGGCATATAAATCAAATTAAAATAAAAATAAATAAAATAAAAATAAATAAAGGATCAAGAGTCCCATCTCCCAAAGTTCCCTGTGAGAATGCAACATGTCGATATCCCACAGTCCCACTGTTAACTGAGAAATCAAAGCCAGGACAGAAATAATTACCATTCATTTCTACAAAGTCCTGAATTTGCAGTGTAGTGGAAGAAAAATACCTGGATTTCTGGCTACTATAGAAAATGGAAATAATTTGTTTTGTAGCCGAAATACAATGCCTGCTAAAACAGAATACAGAGTGCATTATGCTTGAATGCATTTTATATTTAAATCAGGAGTCATCTGTCTGCTGATGCAATTTAAAAATATCTTGTTCTATCCATGTTTGGATTCTCTCAAGGATGTCCTTGGGAACTACATGATAGATTTTGGTCTGTGAATTATCTCCATTAATTACATATTACATATCATTCGACAGAGTGGAGCTGCTCTAATCAGAACAAGCTCTTTGTTCAATAATCAGTTCAGCTTTGTGATTTTTATTTGCTGGTTGATGATGCTTGAACCTGGGCTATGTAGGACTGGCGGTTTTGATGTTTATGTATTTTACCTTCTTTCTCAAAGAAACGTTGCCAGTTAAATTGTATGTAGGGAATTTTTGGTTTGTTTCCCCCTCCTTTTCATATTATTGTTTTGCATGGAAGGACAGGACTGATGTCATATATGACTGCTGAAAATGGAAAAGAAAACAAAAGCCATAAGCATATCCTGTACTGCTAATCAGTTGGTACAATTTGCTGCAATATTACAAATTTTTCTCTTTGAATAGTTAATTCGAGAAGATTGGCTTCCAAACTCTAGTATACTTCTTACAAGTACATATATGCAATATATATACATATATATGGGAAGGACAAGGATTCAGCTATGCATAATTGCTCAGGGATGTCTTCACTAGCTAGCCATGGATCATTTTAACGTTAGTGACTTACAGCATCTCTATAGCACCACCCAATATCATTGCTGAAATGATATTACAGCCTGTCTCTAATGTAGTATTCTGTTGTAATCCATCCCTTGATCCTAGCAAAATTTAAAAGGATACATGTTCAGACAAATTAGTCAGTCCAAATTTTAGAACCAGACAAGAAACCAAGGATCAACGTTATAAAAAAAAAAAACATAATTCAAAAGGTAACACACTCTTTCGGTATTAATAGAGTTTGTGGAATTATCTCTCTGATTTTGGAAGCTTTCTTTAATAAGCTTCATGAAACACAACACTTATTACTGTTACTTTGGCACAATGATGATTGGAAGAAGTTATAAATTGCCTGTGAGGAAAGAACTATAGGATCTTTCAGAGTCTTTTCAACTATATTTGTGGCAAGTAATGAAGACAGACTTCATAACGCTCCAATAATGGTTGGATGATGCTCTGAAAATGTATGGCTCCTGAGACAGATCTGTATACTTTAAATGAGAAAATCTGGTTGGACTAAGTTCATTCATCCATTTGCTTATGCCATTGTCCTCTAGCAGCTGCCTACATTTCTCTATTTTCTTAAGTTCTTTGTGTGTACTGGGGCATGACTACACCTTTCTTCCTTTAATTATTTCATATTAACTATGTGCATTGGAACATTTTTCAGAATGAGAAGCAAAGATCTTGGATCTTATCCAGTGTTATCTAATATATTTATGGCTAACTGAGTAGAACAATATTGCTCTGATTCAGTAGAATCATACAAATTCAAACTTTAATTCCGTCTTGTATATTATGCCTGATAGAGCCTGTGACTATAAAACTCCATGCATTATGGTCTCTCCCATCAGATATCAGTAAGACTGGCACAGGGGTTGGAGGGAAGGTAGCATTTCACATGCAGATTTGGGAATATAGGAATGCTCATCTAAATTCCTTCTTCAGTCTTGAAGGCTTCAGTAATTGAAACATGCAGGTCAATTTTGAAGAGTCAGATCACACATGTATGATTTTTGTGTATCTTATTCTTCAACCTGCTAATTTCAGTTGCTTAAATTGGTTAACAGGTAGACAATATTGAGTTAGAAGCCATCGTACAAGATAATATTACTTTCACCGTTAGAAGGCTTGGAAGATAAATTCCCTCTGTTTGCCAGAGGCAAGCAGATGAATTGGCTGGTGTACACAGAGAATGACAAAATCTTCATCAGGTTGTAACAATCCAGCCATGGCTGCTCCTGTGAGATCTGATGCTATAGTCTGCCAGTGTCATTTTGAAATATGACTTACAAAATATTCAGTTTTCTATAATTTAGAAAGCAAGTTGGGGTTGACATTTGCATATCACACATTAGCACATTGTCTCAGAACATCTCACCTTTTCAGGTTGTCACAAAATTCAAGATATATTACCAAAATTGTCAAATCCTGGTGCCAAATATAGCAGAGATCAATAGACTAAAAGAGAACATAAATGCTACCATATCTAACAAAGCTGGTTACTGATACCAGTAGAATATGGAAATAGGTCAGTCTCAGTTCCTGTTAAGTATAAGGATAAATGCTTGCCATTATGACCTTTTTCCATCAGCGCATCTTAACACTTCCAAAAATATTCCTGAATGTCTTGATCCCTCCATCCATTTTATCCATTCCTATCTTTTTCTGCCTTCCTCTACCTTGCCAGCATACATATTTTTAGTCCATCATATACTTGCATCAGATGCCTTAACTATGAGTTTTTGTTTGCTGATCACAACCTCAAAGGAGTAGTCATGTTTTTATTTGAATAGATGCAGGACTTTTTTAGTCAAGATTTTATTTGATGCAGGATGTTTTTCTTTTGGCAACCTCCAAATTCCTAATTCAAATATATCTAACTTCTTTCTCTAGCTCATTCTAAATGTCTAGCTTTCAAAGCCACAGATTACCTCTTACAAAACCATTTTGAAATTGATCATTAAATTGCACATGAACTTATATAAACTTCTTATTGTCTTCTTTCTAGGATTAATTTCTACTTTAAAACTTCAGGACACTACCTATCTTTATCTACCCTTGAACCAGGGGTAAAATCCAGCAGGTTCTGACAGGTTCTGGAGAACCGGTAGTGGAAATTTTGAGCAGTTTGGAGAACCGGCAAATACCACCTCTGGCTGGCCCCAGTGTGGCTTGGGAATGGAGATTTTGCAATATCCTTCCCCAGGAGTGGGGAGGGAATGGGGATTTTGCAGTATCCTTGCCCAGGAGTGGGGAGGGAATGGGAATTTTACAGTATCCTTCCCCTGGAGTGGGGTGGGAATGGAGATTTTGCAGTATCCTTCCCCTGCCACGCCCACCAAGCCACACTACGCCCACCAAGCCACACCCACAGAACCAATAGTAAAAAAATTTGGATTTTACCACTGCCTTGAACTAAAACAATTGTAAATCACCTTCACTTTTTTGCTGTTAACTATGAATTTATTAAATATAAATTATCTTTATCATCTTAATGTTTGATCTTAATCCATTTCTTTACTTTCATAATTAGTTTTTTTAAAAGTCCACTTTACTTTTGGCTAATACAATGATGCTGTCTGTTATTTCTACTGGTTGTTTTCATTTTAACTGTTATCTCTTCTAAACCTACCATTCTTTGCTTATTTTCTGGAAACAATAGGCTTCTCTGTCTTACTTCCTCTCCTATTCTGAATCACACTTTTTTCTCCCAAATTCTATTCTTATAGTAACTCCATTTATTGAAAATGTCCTCAGGATCAATCATACCCATCACCCTTAGTATATTTCATATTCTGGCATGATGTCCACAATTAAAGGCCCCGCCATATTCAGTTTATCTTACATAAGAAGTTTGCCTCATATCCCTCTGCCTTTTCTGAAACCTGCCTATTTATTTTATAGTTCTCCTGTGTATATAATCCCATTCTTTTATTAAATAGGTAAAACAAAAGTAATGAAATTTGAGCTGGTTTACAAAGGATGTCTCACTTATATCATCTCAGCTTTTCCCAAGTATATTACAGTATAATTGCAATCATGGAAATTAGAGCGTTTTTTTGTGGCCAGTAGTCCCAAAGGTGCTTTTTCAAAAGGCAAATGAACTTTGTTTTGCTTGAAGATGCTTTGCTTCTCATCCAAGTAGCTACTTCAGTTCTGAAAAAGCTTCTTGGATGAGAAGCTAAACATCTTCAAGCAAAACAAAGTTCATTTGCCTTTTGAAAAAGCACCTTTGGAACAATCATGACTTGGGTGACTGAGAATCTCCGTAGATATTTGTGACCAGTATCAATATATTTTAGCAATCATTTCTCCATATTTGTATTGATGTGTGGGAATGACCTTAGGAGACAGGATGAAGAGTCACAGACTGGATAACTGTTAACAGATGTTAACAGATTAACAGAGTTGGAAGGGACCTTATAGGTCATTTAGTCCAATCCCCTGCTCAAGCAGGAGACCCTACACCATTTCTGACAATTGGCAGTCCAATCTTTTTTTGAAAGTCCCAAGTGATGAAGCTCCCACCACTTCTGAAGGCAAGCTGTTCCATTGGCTGATTGTTCTCACTGTCAGAAAGTTCCTCCTCATTTCTAGGTTGAATCTCTTCTTGGTCAGTTTCCTTTCATTATTCCTTATCTGGCCTTCAGGTGCTTTGGAAAATAGCTTGACCCCCTCCTCTCTATCATGTCTATCATGTCTCCCCTGGTCCTTCTCTTCACTAGACTAGCCATGTCCAGTTCATGTAACCGTTCTTCATATGTTTTAGTCTCCAGTTCTCTAATCAACCTGGTTACTCTCCTCTGCACTTTTTCTAGAGTCTCAACATCTTTTTTATAGTGTGGTGACCAAAACTGGATGCAGTACTCTAGGTGTAGATATCTCAGTCCATGGAAAAAGATATCTCAGTCCATGGAATGGGTGGAAGAGAATTCTCAGAAGAGTTCCTTCAAAGTTTTCTGCAGAATAAAAAAAAAAAAAAAAAGAGGAAGGAAGAAATACTTTCAATCTTACAAGATTGATGTTGGCTCTTTAAGATTGTCTAGTCCAGGGGTGTCAAACTGGCGGTCCATGTACCGGATGTGTCATGCATAAGCCACAGCCATCCCAGCTCCACAAAAGCAAAAACAGTCATGTGACACGACTGAGTCTAGACAATAAAGATAACTGTAAGTACTATACCTTTATTGTAAAGTTACATTAACAGTCTCTTCAGAAGCACAGAAACAATGAAACGTTTTAATTAATAAGAATAATGGGCCAAATGTTGTACAAATCATCTAAGCAGAAATCTTCCTCATGCATGCTAAGTTTTGGCATGTGAAGTCCTATGGCGACATGAACATAGAAGCCTTGCAAATGGTAGAAAATGGCAGATGTTTGGGGAAAAGACAAGGAAAAAACTACTGCCTTTTTTGAGCTGCTAGTAGAAAAAACGACTGCCTCTCCAAGCTGCAACAACTACAGTATAAAATACAAATGTGTCTTCCTTTTCCTGTTCAGTGCCTGCCGCTAATTTCCTGCCCTTTTTTTGAGTGAAACCCCTGCACTTTTCACTATCTCCATTCTTTCCCTCTTTAGTACTCTTTCAAAGCATTTCTTTCTCCTACTGCTTTCACTACTTCAGGATGCCGCCTTCTCCTTGCATCATGAACTCTTCACTCTCTTTTATCCTCTATAAGTTTTTCTTCTTTTATCCTTTCTCTGCTACCCACCCTTTGTAGCTTGTTTTTGCCTTTGCAGCCACTTCTCAATTAAATTGCTGTTTTAATGGGCAAGGAAGTGAAGCAACAGATTCTGTGTCATGTTTCAGCCTGGCCAATTCAGGCTGGGCCTCTTACAAAATTTAGACATTCAGCTTTGTTGGGATTTTTAGCCTGACATATTTTTATATTTTTAAAATCTCCCCCCCCCCATCCCCACCTCCATGCAATAAATTAGTTATAGAGGATAAGGAAAGACTTTAATCAAGAAAGTCCAAAATTACCTTCAATCTACTCCCAGCTTGCCTTCCTGAGTGTACTGTTTCAGAGCTTTCTTTTTTGGATAAAGAAGGATTCCCCACCCCTCCACCCCCATCCTAACATATTGCAGCACTAATGATTTTTTTTACTTCTTTGATTAGTTTATTTTAAATTTCTTTTATAGGCTTAGTGCTCCAGGCAATTCAATTCCAAAATGGTAGTGCTTAGTTAATTTTATTTTTAATTAAGTGGCAAATGAATTTCCTTCCCTTTACTTTCTATCTATCTATCTATCTATCTATCTATCTATCTATCTATCTATCTACCTACCTACCTACCTACCTACCTACCTACCTACCTACCTATACATCTCTTTCTTCTTCTTCTTCTTCTTCTTCTTCTTCTTCTTCTTCTTCTTCTTCTTCTTCTTCTTCTTCTTCTTCTTCTGCTTCTCCTTCTCCTTCTCCTTCTCCTTCTCCTGCTCCTGCTCCTCCTCCTCCTCCTCCTCCTCCTCCTCCTCCTCCTCCTCCTCCTCCTCCTCCTCCTCTATTTATCTACCTAGCAATTATCTAGCTATCATCTATCACCCTAACACTGATAGACCTTAACCCTGACCCTATCCATTGATCATGCTAATGAAACTTTTAATTTTTTGTTGTTTATGATGAAAGATAAAATCAAAATTTGAATTTGAAAAATAAAATCTCTTAAATCAAGAATTCAGATCAGCAGTTAAAGTAAAACAATTAATACATTCTTTGAATAGATGACTAGAATTTATAGTTGATAAAACTTGGGATGAATAAA
Source organism: Pituophis catenifer annectens (assembly GCF_029215685.1). Taxonomy (NCBI): domain Eukaryota; kingdom Metazoa; phylum Chordata; class Lepidosauria; order Squamata; family Colubridae; genus Pituophis; species Pituophis catenifer. Next base: position 302,237,477 of record NW_027256881.1, read on the forward strand.
CACAAAAATACATTGGATGTTTGATTCTTTTTGAAGTTATATGATTCAATGCATCATATTAACATATAATAATTGATTCAAATGGATGATTTAGACTGCAACTTTCCTTGGGCTTTTGACCAAGACCAGAAATAGGTTAGGGGACTCAATTTAGCATGTATTACATTTCAAATAAATGGGGAAGCCTCAAAGAGAAGACTTCACCCTGTGTTACTGTGACCTGAGCCTATGGATAATGTAAACAAACTCTTCAGATTATCTCAATTAATATTTGAGTGGGATAATCACATTAAAAAGATGGTCTCTCATTCTGTCCTAAGTCTTATTCTGCTGTAAAGATAATATTTTCTTTGTATTTCATCTGGAAACAATTGTCATTAATGTAATGCCAATATAGATGTCTTGTGGTAAAGCTTTTTTAGAGATCAGCTTGGCAACTGAGTTCTGCACAAATTGAACTTTCTAGATAAAAAAGGACCCTATAGAATGTGTTACTGTAGTATGTGCATCATTTTTATGAGTATTTTCTTACAGGAAAGTGTGGATAGTGTTTTAACCAAAACAAATAAACAGCATTCTTGCCTCAGTCTCAGAAATAAAGGAGAGATTCAGATTCAGAAAAACTCCCAAGATGCATATCTGCTCTTTTGAGAAGTGTGACCCCATTCAAAACATTTGAGTTTCAGTTTATTACCCCTAATCCAATATACTACCAAATGTAGGCAGGCATTCTGGAAAAACATACAATTACCTGTGACAGAGTTTAGGGTATTAGCAGTATACTAATAGCATTAAGCTCCAAATCTCTTAATGATCTTCTCCATAGTTTCATGAAGGTATTCAAGAGAGCAGAGTCAGAGTTTCTATTAATTCTAAAATAAACATCATCCGTGGAGCAAACCTTATTTTGGCTTCCCTGAGGATATCAAGGAAGCTTGTCAAGAACAGATTGAAACTGAACTGAGAATGCAGAATAGAGCACTGTCAGAAACTTTGAGTAGTTCACTACAGGAAGCCTCAAATTAAATTTACATTCAGTATAAATTCCAGAACTTGTCAAAGCTCAATTGTGGCCTTAACACTTAGCTCTACCCTTTTTGCTACTGACTTTAGCAATAGCACTTAGACTTATATACCACTTTACAGTGCTTTATAGCCCTCTCTAAGCAGTTTACAGAGTCAGCCTATTGACCCCAACAGTCTGGCTCCTCATTTTACCCACCTCGGAAGGAGGGAAGGCTGAGTCAACCTTGAGCCTGATGAGACTTTAAATGCAAATAACCCATTATGCAGCCTGAGACGTCTGCATAACAAGTTAACTGCAGGAAAAATGGAAGAGTCTCAAATGGAGTTTTCAAATCATGGTGGGTGTTAGCTATGAAGCTGTAGTGGGATTGTAAGGTCTTCGACATATTAGATAACCAGAGGTCCTACCCAGTGGTGGAATTCAATTTTTTTAACACGCCCAATCTGTGGGCGTGGCTTAGTTGGGGGTGTGACTTGGTGGTCATGTGACCGGGTGGGCGTGGCTAGCTGGTCATGTGATCGGTGGGCATGGCTATCTGCATAGGGACTACAGAGGGCTGAAAAAAGTCATTTCTTACTGGTCCTTGCACTTTTGACTGGTCCTCGCACTTATGACCATCCTCACATGTATGCCCGTTACGGCATTCTTAACAACCATGTCACTCATTTCACAACTGCTTTTCTTCATTATGGTGACAAGATAGGGCAAAAACGTAAAATGTGAGGATAGTCATAAGTTTGAGGACTGGTCAAAAGTGCGAGGAACAGTCAAAAATAACTTTTTCAGCCCTCTGAGTAGTCCATATGCACAAAAGGACTACCCAGAGGGCTGAAAAAAAGTGATTTCTGACTGGTCCTCGCACTTTTGACCGGTCTTCGCACTTATGACTGGTCATCATTTATGCCCATTGTAGCATTCTTAACAACCATGTCACTCATTTCACAACTGCTTCTCTTCACCATGGTGACAAGATAGGGCAAAAACGTAAATTGTGAGGACAGTCGTAAGTTCGAGGACTGGTCAAAAGTGCGAGGACCAGTCAGAAATAATTTTTTCAGCCCTCTGAGTAGTCCATATGCATAAAAGGATACAGCAATAGAGAGGGATGAAGGAAGGGAAGGGAAATTAGAGTAGGAGTGAGGTTAAGAGAGGGAGGAAGAGAGGAGGAGAAGGAGAAAGGAAGAGGAAGTAGGGAGGAGAAGAAGAAGGGGAGGAAGAGAAAGTAAGAAGGAAAGAAAAGAGAGAGGTGGTAGGTTTGAGGAGAAAGATTGCTGTACAATAAAAAAGATGAAAGGGAAGAAAACCAACCCCAAACAAATATAAAGATATTAAGATAAAGAATGAATTATTAAACTTTAAAGAATAAAAGAGAACAAATATGAATAAATAACAATAATTAGAAACACACATACAAACATACAATGTATTTTCTTTGAACAGAGTATTTGGCCGGTTCACAAATTTAAACAGTGTTTAGTCATTTCAATTAAATTTACAATTTCTATATTTCCTTTTTGCCATATTTATTCCTCATCTATTTTTGTAAAAAACCAATATTACCCTTCATCTTCATCTCTAATCTTAATCAAAATCAATTTTTCCCTTCTATTCTATATTATACCCCTTCCCATTGTCATCTATTTTTATATCAATCCTCACATTGGTTAATTATGTAATATTACAGTTGTTTAATATAAATTCAACATTTTAATATAAATCAATTATTTATATAACTACCTTTTTTGTATATTAATCAATATGAACATGAATATTCCAATTATTTCCATGCAATCCAATTTCTTACAAATCAATTAATTATATTTACCAATAATAATAAACCAAATAATTTTCCCCATATATTCCTCCAAACCACAACTTAACCATTTCTGCTTTCAACACAATATACAATTAATAGTATCTCAATTATTACAATCCCCTAGTTAAATAGAGCTTTTTTTCTTTTGTGTTTTAAAATCTTGAACTCTCCTCTTTTCCCCTAAATTTCCCATTGTTTGCACCTATCTTTTTTGGTGAGCAAAAAGAAAAGAAATCTGCCTACCTAATTTTCCAATGTGCAAAGCCAACAGCCTGCTTTATTTTCTGTTTCGCTTTTCAGTATAGCTAGGGGAAAAAAAATCAGCACTCTTTGCAAGCAAGCAGCAGAGCCATGAGCAAAACAGCTGAGAGCAAATCAGCTGAGACTCGAGAGCCGATCTAAGCAAGGGCTAATTAGCCTATGCTGAAGCTCCGCGGGCCAATAAAATTAAAAAAAACCACCGAATCCTTTGTTAAATTGCTGGCTCGCCCGCCCCTCATCCACCACTATTTATTGGCAATAAATAGTGGTGCAGAGGGGCGGGGCAAGGGGCGGGGTGAGCCAGCAATTTAACAAAGGGTTTGGCCGAACCCCCTAGAACCGGCAGAATCCCACCACTGGTCCTACCCCCTCTTAGTCAGAGACATATTAGATCTTGGTTCTAGAATCATAACTGTTCTAGCCAATTCCACTGGGAAAAAAAGGAAGGAAACCAAATCTAGAGCAAGGGTGTCAAGCTCAAGGTCTGGGAGTGGAGCTGGCCCATTGGGTGTTTAGATCTGGGCCACTGGACCGCTCTGGAAACAGCAAAGGACCGGCCTGCGGTGCCTGCCAGCAAAAACGGCCCCCATGAGCTCCGTTTTTGCTGGCAAAGGGTTGCAGAAGGCTGTCTCAGCTGGAAACAGTGCTTGGGAGGCCACACACAGCCCACCTGGACTCCGTTTTCACTGGCAGAAGGTTGCAGAAGGCCATCACAGCCAGAAATGGAGCTTAGGCATCCATTTTCGCTGGCAGAGCGCTCAGGCCACCACAGGCAGCCCTGACATGAGTGATGTCGAACCCGCTATGCCCACCCTGTCCACACCCACCCCAACCCTTCGAGGTCAAACACAACCATAATGTAGCCCTTAATGAAATCGAGTTTGATACCCCTGATCTAGAAGGACCCCAGGGAGATATCAGGAAACATTATAGGATGAGTAGGAAAAGATGGTGCATGTTAGTTCCTCTTTTCTCCTTACTTCAACAGCTTTCATGTCACACTCACCAGCCCACCTGAAGCTTCCCAGAGCCTCACCTCCCATCCTTCTGAGCCACTGCTACTGTTTCCAGTGCTGTGCCAGTGTATGCACAGCATACACTTATGCTCCTGATTCATTCCTAAATTTTCAGCATCTTCCCTCTCCTCAGCCACTCTGATGTCCCAGCATGGCACATCCTATTGGAGCACTCATTTTCATCTAAGTTCTTTATTTTCCATTAGCCATTGGCGCCGATGTCTCAGGGTGTCATAGCACTGTAGCAATAGCACTTAGATTGATATACCATTTCATAGTGCTTTACAGCACTCTCTAAGCAGTTTACAGACTCAGCAGATTTCCCCCAACAATCTGGGGCTTCATTTTACCGATTGCTGAAGGAAGGAAGGCGGTGTCAACCTTGAGATAGTCAGGATCGAACTCCTAGCAGTCAGCAGAGTCAGCCTGCAATGCTTCATTCTAATCACTGTGCTGCCACCATGACTCATATCCCACTGATCCCCAATTATTTCCCATCTTGCCAGCATTTTTTTTTTAATTTGATTTATATGCCGCCCTTCTCCGGAGACTCAGGGCGGCTTACAATGCGTTAAGCAATAGCCTTCATACTTTTGTATATTTATACAAAGTCAGCTTATTGCCCCCACAAACTGGGTCCTCATTTAACCTACCTTAGAAAGGATGGAAGGCTGAGTCAACCTTGAGCCTGGTAAGATTCGAACCTGCAGAAATTGCAGGCAGCTGTGTTAATAACAGGGTGCATTAAACCACTGTACTACCAAGGCTCCTATTTTTCATTTCTTCTTGCTCTCAGCTACTGCTGTTTGGTGAATGAAATGGAATATTTCACATAATGTTAATTGCACCCTTTAAAGAAGGTATTCTGACCTCTTTCAGAGAGATTTTTTTTTTTGTTGACTAAGGAACTTCAATTATATCTTGGACAGAAGACCACAATCTACAAGATGCATGCAGAAGAATGTGCAGCATCAGGAAGCCATTCATTTCTTTGACTATCACAAATTGAAATGGAGCCATTCTATCTAAATAATTGGTTACTAAAGACTCCTATAATTGACTCTGCACAAATGGTAGCATACTAATGGCCCAAAAGAGAGTGAAAAAAATTAAAAAGTCATTAAAAGCCTCGCAGCAAGCCTCTGAAGGTTCTGTAATCAAACTCTGGAAACTGGATAACTTAATTCTCTTAAATCTAAGGAGGCAAACAAACAATCTCACATAATAAATCTGTCTTCACGCTGCAAATCTATGATTTCACACAATCATAAAATCATAAGATTGGAAGGAACCTTGAAGATTTTATAATCCAATGCCCTACCCAGTGTAGGAATTCTCATAGTATCCTAGATATGTAGTTTGATTGGAGTGGCTTTTTTTTTTTTTTAAAAAAATGCTGATTATTCTAAATAACCTAAAGTAATATTTTGAAAATCCCATTAGAACACTACCAAAATGCATATTAATTCTCTGCAGAAGCTAAGACTATTGCTCATCGAAGACCATTTTGATAATCTTAACATGTCATACCATATAAAAGGAGCTTCTTCATTTACTGTTTTACAGAATTGCAGTGTTCAAAAAGATTCATGTAACATTTCCCCCAACTATTTTTCCTCTAGGCGTTCCAATTTTGAGTTTGGAAGAATAAATATGGAAAAGTAGTCTAGGGTTATTGTCTGTAAATTGCCCCCTTCCAACATGGCTTTTAAAAACAAACAAAACAAAATGTCCATGTCATTCTCTCTCTCTCTCTCTCTCTCTCTCTCTCCCTCCCTCCCTCCCTCCCTCCCTCCCTCCCTCCCTCTCTCTCTCTCTCTCTCTCTCTCTCACACACACACACACACACACACACACACACACACACACACACAGAGAGAGAGAGAGAGAGATAGAGAGGAATGATTATGTCACTTGTAACTTGTAAAAGTAATTTGAATGAAATAGCAGAGGACTGAGAGGGCATCTAACTTCTTAAATTGTTTCTAAGCTGGTCCATTCTCAGCCTTGCTAAATGGAAGCCTTTGAGCAAAGAACTTCTATCAAGAGTGGAGACAAAAGCTGCTGAGACAAGGCCAAAGAAAGCAGAAGATGGAGGCAAATCGTTTGCCCAAGACTACAGACCAAGTTTGGGTTTAAGTTTCAAAAATTTCTCAATTTCTTCTCAGTTTTCAATTCAAAACCTCTGCATATCCTCCAAATATTGATTTTCCCTTCAATTAATTCCCAAAGATACTTATTTCCCTTTCAGAATCTCCAAATTAATTGCTCTTAAGTCCTAATAAAATTCAATTAGTTCCTAGTTCTCGCTCCCAAATTAATTTCCTGTCCAGATTGTCTCCCAAGCATTCTCAAGTTTGCTACTCATGCTCCCCAATTATTTCTAATAGTTTCTTTTATATCTCACATATCTCTACCAGGAATAGTCCCAATGCAACACTGACCATTGCATTATGTCATTGGTCCTTTACACCAACATAGTGAGCACAGGCCTTAAAATAAAATGATCCTTTCACACCTAAACTGAACATTTATTTCACTTCTTTTACAAATGGATAGTGCAATGTACAATGTAGATTGAACAAAAAGTCACAGTAGCAGCTGCACACATCTACTTAAACTTCAAGCATCTTAACTATCCTTCAAAAATCCTAAAATAAAATAGTATTGGCAACAGTGTATGGGTTTCTGTTTAAGGAGTGGGATTAAAAAAAAAATCACCTAAAGTTTGTATGAATCATGAGGAAGTTTTGAAATGGATTCTTTAAACTTTTATTTCAGCATATAAATTGTTGACTAAATTCCTTTCATTCCTTTGAAGAGAAAACTTGAGGTTGTGCTAGTATACGTGTGTTCAAAATTGTGCAAACACAATTCTGTGGTTACATATGCACATTGCAATGTGGCAGAGAAACTGGGAGTGTATTGTACTGAATTTCTCCAAGTGGAATATAAATGTTTTAGGGTAGGTGGGAGGAGGACGTTTTCCAGTAACATTGCTAGCAGGTTTTCATGTTTTTGCTTTCATGTTTTTGTACCTAAAACCCTTCTGCATCCATTGCAATACCCAAACCTAGCATCATCAAATGACATCACTATGGAAAATATTGTACACCACATTAAGAATATTCTATAATATGACATTCATTTGATGGGGGAAGGAGGGGATGAGAAGAAAAAAAAAGTTTCCAAAAGTTTGCAAATTCTTCCAAAAAAGATCTTCAGAAAGTACAGTTAGTCTCTAAATGGTGGTTATAGAGATTTGGTTTGTCTGAATCTTGTTGAATGAATCAAAGTACCTCAGTTCATATGTAACATGGAAGTTGTAACCATGGCTCACAAAACCTAATGGTAGATTCACCTATCACATTCAGCTAAAATAAAATAGTAAGGTATGCAGATGTAGTTTCTATATGCATAATATACACATTTCTTAATCACACATTTCTAGTATAATTCCAAACTGAGTTTCTTTGCATTCAATGCATCATTAGTATTTATGGAAGAAAAATAATGTTGAAAGTCAATATTTTTTAAACAGTGACATAATAGTTTTCATATTAAAGAAAAAAAAAGACATCCCCAAAGACTTATTGACCTTTTGGAGCACAGAAAAATTGCTCCCTTTCACTTCCCACATCATTCTCATGATGTGGCCCCTGGATGCACACAAAATGAATACATGATTGAGCATTGCCCTCTCCTGAATTTATGTTCTTGAAGGAAAAGCATAAATTGGACTATTAGGAAGAGAAATGGAACTTTTCAAGTGCACCAGAGCAACCAATTTTTAATGAGCTGACTTGTAGTGGGCCAGCGGGTAGTCCTGACATTGAGCTGGGCCTAAGACAGAAAAGCATTGGCAGCCAGCCAGTGTTCTGCTGAGAAAAAGCTAAATTATGCATCTTATTTAGTGCATTTTAAAAATATTTTCCAATGCCCCCAAACAAATGTTCCTATCTGTTGGGAGCTATACATTCCCTGCACAAGAAACATTTAATGCTGTATAATAGTTATCTGGAGTTTGTTGAAGTTTATGTCCACATTGTTGTAGAAAATTGAGTATAATGCAGGTCTGCGCAGAAGCCTATTTAGAAGCCTGCTAGTTTTGTCCCGCAGTTTCCTGAAAGAGTGCAGAATTGGTTTAGCACTCTTTCAGGAAAATGTATTCTTAGCTTTCACAAGTACAGAGACAGTAACTACATGGGTACCTGTTGCAGTAACTTTAAATAGCACAGTTTCTACAGACATACTTTGCACATTGAAAATAGACATTTACTGACATCTGTGGATATAATCTTAAAACATTCTTAACACATCTGCACACAATGAACAACCCATAATACATTAAGGTGCACCAGTGCTTGCTCTGCAGAATACAACAGGGAACATGTGAACATTCTGAGGTATGAATCCAATGGCATATGACTTACTGCCCCTAAGGGGGAAAGTAGGCTAAATGTTCCTTCTTTATCTACAGTAATATTCTGGTTGCTCTTTGTCTAAGGGGTTGTTAATTTCAGGTCACTTCCTTCTGACTTTCTTCCCAGCTACATATGTACAGAGTACATGCTGACCCTGTTCTTGGTGGGAATAGTTAGCTAGGCTTTGCCTATCTGCAGAATGCATTCTTGTAAATAAATATGCTTTGTCTTACAGTTCTAAATCCTTGCTCAGGTCCAAATGGTGTTTGAATGTGACTCAAAGAAGCAAGAGAAAATGCTAAATTATTCCAAAAAAGGTATTTGGATCTTAGGGAAAGTAGAAAGAAACTCATAACAATTCTTTCTTGATTGTATTTGATCTAAGGTGAAGTAGAGGATAGATTCTGACAGATTTCAAAATTCTGTTACAATACCCTCACTAATTAAATGAATTAGTGAATTAAATTTAATTTAAGAGCCTTGGTGGTACAGGGGTTTAAGGCACCCTGTTATTAAGCTTATTAAGACCAGCTGCCTACAATTACTGCAGGGTTCGAATCTCGCCAAGGCTCAAGGTTGACTCAGCCTTCCATCCTTTCTAAGGTAGGTGAAATGAGGACCAAGTTTGTGGGGGCAATAAGCTGACTTTGTATAAATATACAAAAGGATGAAGGCTATTGCTGAGCACATTGTAAGCCGCCCTGAGTCTTCGGAGAAGGGCGGCATATAAATCAAATTAAAAAAAAAAAATTAAAATGTGTTAAAGATTTCCAACCAACTCATTCTTTACTTTCTTTGTATTTCCACTCATATTCTCCCCTCAATGTTAAGGTAAGCCACAAATACAATTGTCTCTGGGCACTGAATGGATGGGGAGATAGAAATAGAAATAGAAATAGAAATAGAATAGAATAGAATAGAATAGAATAGAATAGAATAGAATAGAATAGAATAGAATAGAATAGAATAGAATAGAATAGAATAGAATAGAATAGAATAACAGAGTTGGAAGGGTCCTTGGAGGCCTTCTAGTCCAACCCTCTGCTTAGGCAGGAAAACCTACACCACTTCAGACAAATGGTTATCCCACATCTTCTTAAAAACTTCCAGTGTTGGAGCATTCACAACTTCTGGAAGGCAACTTGTTCCACTGATTAATTGTTTTTACTGTCAGGAAATTTCTCCTTAGTTCTAGGTTGCTTATCTCCTTGATTAGTTTCCATCCATTGCTTCTTGTCCTGTCTTCATGTGCTTTGGAGAATAGCTTGATTTCCTCTTCTCTGTGGCAACCCTGAGATATTGGAACACTGCTATCATGTCACCTGTAGTCCTTCTTTTCATTAAATTAGACACACCCAATTACAGCAACCATTCTTTATATGTTTTAGCCTCTAGTCCCAAAATTATCTTTGTTGCTCTCCTCTGCACTCTTTCTAGAGTCTCAACATCTTTTTTACATTGTGGTGACCAAAACTGGATGCAGTATTCCAATGCCGTATTCTAAGTTGCTTCTCTTCTTGATTAGTTTCCACCCATTGCTTCTTGTCCTACCCTCAGGTGCTTTGGACATGAAGGTGCAGCCATCAGCACCTATTGCCGTTGCACTTCATGAACTACTTTATTACTGGAACATATTAATATATCTAAAATAGTTCATCACAAGATTTGAATAAGACCCAGGTCTTTACTCCCAAAAGAGTGGGTGTGTGTAATGCTTAAACAGCCACCTGTCCTACTCACATCCATACTTTATATTCATTAATGATTACAATATCTAAAATATGTGTTTTTAGATATATAAATATACAGTGAATTAAAAATGGGCTTTCCTATATTTGATTAAGCATTCATTTTATATTCGTCATTGATTAGGAAAAAGAAATGTTTGTTTAGAGCAGAGATGAGCAATAGGATACCCAAAAACTGTTGCTATTTTTTATAGCATAGAACATAGAATAACAGAGTTGGAAGGGACCTTGGAGGTCTTCTAGTCCAACCCCCTGCCCAGGCAGGAGACCCTATATAATTACAAATGAACATACCTTAAAATGACTGAAATTTATTAGATTGAGAAATCATAATCTTAAAAATAGTCAAATCTTTAATGAGGGCTTGCAGGATGTTGACCTTCCCAGGACTATTAGAGATCTCTTGAGATTCCAGACAATGTTGGAGGTTGGGCACTGAGGAAAATTACACTAAGAGCCAAGGTGGTGCAGTGGTTAGAGTGCAGTACTGCAGGCTACTTCAGCTGACTGCTAGCTGCAGTTCAGCAGATCAAATCTCACTGGCTCAAGGTTGACTCAGCCTTCCATCCTTCCGAGGTGGGTAAAATGAGGACCCAGATTGTTGGGGGCAAGATGCTGACTCTGTAAACCGCTTAGAGAGGGGCTGTAAAAACACTACAAAGCGGTATATAAATCTAAGTGGTATTGCTATTACGACACTCACAATCAGATAAAGTTGTGATTCTCTGAAGCAGTATGTAATTAATTAATAGAATTTGTTGCTACAAGAGCTAGTGATGGTCATTAATTTGGATGATTTTACAAAAGTATTAGACAAATGTATAGTGGCTAAATATATCCATGGCAATGGAGGATAAATTCCAAAATATGCACTTGAAAACCCATTGCTAGAGATAATAGCTAAAATATGCCACTAATTAGCTTGCAGAGCCTGGTTATTAGTAGACTTCCAGAGTCTGGTTGTTTGCTGTGAGAAATATGAATATTTCTCAATGAGTAAGGCTCATTGTAATTTCTGATTATAGACAGAAGCTTTTGGTTGACAATGTTCATCGGAAGTAAACTTTAATTCTCTTAAGACTAATTAGCATAAAAGTAGTTTGCACCAGCACGAGCACAGTTTATAGAGGGCAGGAATGCACACCATGCTCCTTTGGCCTCTCCTGCCTGTCTCTTTTTGCTTTTTATCAAAAGTAGAGTTGTTTGACTTGTGCTGACTCAAACGGTTTTAGCCAAATTGCCTGCTGTACTTCATAACACTGTAGAAAAACATCTCCAGTCATTTGGTTATTATGCACTGGGGCAGAAACAGGCTTACCGATGACACAGTTAAAAGCACACAGTGCTTTTTTAAAAAAATATGTGGAAACAATGTAATATGGACTGCTTTTTTAATCAAGAAAGTTTTGCCACCTATTCCAAATGACACAAAAATGAAAAAAATGGTAAGACCTGTGCCTGTCTGAACGAACTTCCTTCCTTCCTTCCTCCCTCCCTCCCTCCCTCCCTTCCTTTTTTATAAGCAAGATAAACAAGAATGGAAATCCTCTAATCAAGAATAAGTCTGGACAGAAATCTGGAGGAAGGGATTGAAGTCTAGGTAACCAGTTTCATTTCCAAATATTTTACATATTGGAGTCTATCAGTGCATGCAAAAAAGCCCTTAGAAAACATCATGTGAAATGGTATCGATGGTACCAATCCAGAAAAACAAAAGCTCAAGACCAATTTGAAGTCCACATGAACTGAGATAGCAGTGAAAGCCATGCTCATTGGAATGACAGCTGGCTGATTCTCTTCTATGCCATCCTTAGAAGCATGGCTTGAAACTAAAAGCTCTTGACAAGCTGTACCATCTTTAGGGAGCAATACTCACACATATTACACAGAAATCAAAAGAGTGTTTGAATCTTTCCTCTTAGCAACTATAATGATATCATTAAGCTCCAGCTGTGCAGCTAACAATATACAAGTGGCAAAACATAATCCCCTGCTAAAAGATGCTGTGGTTTGCACAAGCTGTACATGAGCAACTCCAGAGGTAAAGGTAAGAATATTTTATTATGACTTTTTTTCCCACATAGAAACAGAGGTGTTGATTTTCTGCTCCTCCAGCAATGTTCAACAAAAGTAGACCATTTATAGCCTGGGAATTACAACTCAGCTGCCAAACCACAAACATCATGGGAAAGGCAAGTAAAGAGATTAATGCTCTTTCTCCTAGGCAGGCAGTGCCTTCCATGCTCTTAAGATTTCAAATTCTTTTGAGCATCTCACATATAATAATAATAATAATAATAATAATAATAATAATAATAATAATAATAATAATAATAATAATAATAATAATAATTTTATTTCTATACCGCCCTTCTCCAGAAGGACTCAGGGCGGTGTACAGCCTATTTAAAAACACAGACAAACAGCAATTTAAAATTTAAAATAATTAAATAAATTGGCTCAGATTTAAAACCCCCAAAAATTTAAATACCCCAATTTAAAACTATTATGTTGATAGTCCGGCCTGGCGGAACAACAGGGTCTTCAGTGCACAGCGAAACACTCGGAGGTCGGAGATCTTACATATTTCCGGGGGCAGTTCGTTCCACAGGGCTGGGGCTCCAACAGAGAAGGCCCTCCCCCTGGGTGTTGCCAGACGACATAACTTGGCCGATGGCACCTTGAGGAGACCCTCTCTGTTGGAGCGAACTGGTCGGTGGGAGGTTATTGGTGGCAGGAGACGGTCTCGGAGGTACCCGGGTCCTATGCCATGGAGCGCTTTGAAGGTGGTAACCAACACCTTGAATTGCACCCGGAAGACCACTGGGAGCCAGTGCAGCTCGCGCAGGAGGGGTGTCAGGCGGGCACAATGAGTTGCGCCCATAACCACCCGCGCGGCCGCATTCTGGACCAGTTGGAGCCTCCGAGTGCTCTTCAAGGGGAGCCCCATGTAGAGAGCATTACAATAGTCCAACCGGGAAGTAACAAGAGCATGAGTGACCATGTGCAGGGCGTCCCAGTCCAGAAAGGGCTGCAACTGGTGGATCAGGCGAACCTGATAAAAGGCCCCCCTGGCCACGGCCGTCATATGCTCTTCTAAAGACAGCCGTGCATCCAGGAGGACACCCAGATTGCGAGCCCTCTCTGTGGGGGGCAAAGATTCACCCCCAATAGTCAGCGATGGCACCTGCTGACTATATCGGGGCGCTGGAAGCCACAGCCACTCGGTCTTGGAGGGGTTGAGTCTGCGCCTGTTCCTCCCCATCCAGACCCGCATGGCCTCCAGGCAGTGAGACATCACATCAAGGGCATTGTTGGGGTGGTCTGGGGTGGAGATGTACAGCTGAGTATCATCAGCATACAGATGACACTTCACCCCAAAACCACGGATGATCTCACCCAGCGGCTTCACATAAATGTTGAACAGGAGGGGCGAGAGGACCAACCCTTGTGGCACTCCCCATGCAAGACGGCTCGAGGTCGACCTCTGTCCCCCTGCCAACACGAACTGCGAGCAGTCGGAGAGGAAGGAGGAGAACCACTGCAAAACGGTGCCCCCTATTCCTAACCCCCTCAACCGCTGCAGCATGATACCATGGTTGATGGTATCAAAAGTCGCTGAGAGATCTAATAGGACTAGGACAGAGGAGCAACCCCTGTCCCGAGCCCTCCAGAGATCATCCACCAACGCGACCAATGCCGTTTCTGTGCTGTACCCCTGCCTGAAGCCCGACTGGTACGGGTCTAGATAGATAGCTTCATCCAGGTGCTGGGGAAGTTGTCATGGCACCACGCTCTCAACAACCTTCGCCACAAAACGAAGGTTGGAGACTGGACGATAGTTAGCTAATTCAGCCGGGTCCAGGGAAGGCTTCTTGAGGAGGGGCCTCACTACCACCTCTTTCAAGGCGGCAGGAAAGGCACCCTCGCTCAGAGAAGCACCTATAATCCCCTGGAGCCAGCCTCGTGTAACCTCCCTGGAGGCCAGTACCAACCAGGAGGGACACGGGTCCAATAAACACGTGGCGGCACTAATCTTACCCAGAACCCTGTCCACATCCTCGGGAGTCACAGGATCAAACTCCTCCCAGATAACATTCTCAAGACCTGCCCTGGTCTCCTCCCGTGGACTCATCCAATCGGAGTACAAGCCATCCCGAATCCGAGTGACTTTATCATGCAGGAATTGCACAAAATCCTCAGCACGACCCTGCAAGGGATCTTCCCGCACTCTCCCCTGAAGAAGGGAGTGGGTCACCCTAAACAGGGTGGCTGGGCGGTTCTCTGCAGATGCGATAAGAGCAGAAAAATGGTTAGATTTTGCCGCTTTTATCACCACTAGGTAGGTCTTGATATAAGACCTCACCTGTGTCCGGTCGGAATCAGATTGACTAGTCCTCCAAATGCTCTCTAGGCATCTTTTCCGACGCTTCATCTCTCTCAGCTCCTCAGAGAACCAAGGAGCTAATTGAGATCGGCATCGGGTCAGAGGCCGCAAAGGCACGACGCGGTCCAAAGCTCCAGCGGCTGCCCTTTCCCAGGCGGCTACCAGCTCTTCAGTTGAGTCATGTGTTAGAGTCTCAGGAAATGGCCCAAGCTCCGTCAGGAACCTTTCGGGATCCATCAGGTGCCTGGGACGGAACCATCTGGTCGGTTCCGTCTCCCTGCGGCGGGGGCAGGTGGTAGGAAAGTCTAGTTGAAGGAGTGAATGATCTGTCCATGACAAGGGTTAAATATCTAGGTCCCCTCTATCAAGATCATTCAACCACTGACCAGAGATAAAAATCAAGTCCAGAGTGTGTCCCCCTATGTGAGTGGGGCCTTGAACTAACTGGGTCAGGTCCAAGGCCGTCATGGAAGCCATGAACTCCCGAGCCACCTCTGATGCCTCACCCACGGATGGGAGGTTGAAATCCCCCATGACAATAAGTATGGGGGTATCGACCGCCACCCCGGCAATGACGTCGAGTAGCTCGGGCAGAGTCGCTGCCACGTGGCAGGGAGCCAGGTACGTAGTCAGCAAACCCATCTGTACCCCACGGCCCCACTTCACACAAAGGGACTCACATCTGGCTATCTGAGGAACAGTGGTCTCCCTCGGACAGAGACTCTCCCTAATGATCACCGCCACTCCCCCACCCCTCCCCTGGGCCCTTGGCTGATGAAATGCATGGAAACCTGGTGGGCACATCTCGACGAGGGGAACCCCCCCCCTCTTGGCCCAACCAGGTCTCCGTAATACCTGCCACCATAAGTACCACCATCTTCCCCAAGAGTTCCTTCTTTCGACGGAAGCAACTTGTTTGTTTTGCAGCATAGCTACTTCCTCAAGTGTTCTCTTCCTTGTTATTAGGCACAACGGTCTCATTTTTTCTAAGCTAAGGGCCAAATCAGTTAGGATACTAAAAGTGTCATTAGAATCCCTGTCTATTTTTGTTTTATAATTCCTAATAAAGTTACCCTCCCAGCTCACTCTCTCCCCAACTATCTATTAGCATTACATTACGTCAGAACTGAAGGACTGATTCTTCCCTCAGCTCCGATTCTGAAGAACATGATACTAGTTTGCTGTCATGTAGGAAAAAAAAAACATCAAAGCAAAGCAAACCCCCAGTGCCTCTAGAATGTATTTTTTTGTGGAAACTGTACTTTTCAGAAGCCATATATAATCTCTACTAGATTCTTCGGCAAAGTGATATCCTGTAACGTCAATGTTGCTCCCTCTCATTTATTAACAAAATGTAGTGTGATTAATCTATGAAGAGTTTTATTTGATGGGTTGTACAGTCAACGAACAGTTCTGCTTTACCATTAGACAGAGTGGGATAATAACAGCCTTAGGCATCTGGTTATGAGTGACTCCCCCAGTTATCATTTCACTATTGGGGGGAAAAGTGTTTTGTGTGGACTGATCTTCATTGCCTATTGGAAGGCACTGTCATGAGAGACACTATTTCATCACCAACTCTTGTATAAAATTAATTTTGCTAGTCCATTTTAACATACCATCTTGAGCAATTTTGCTGATATTGGTGATGTGTGCATAGACATCTGTGGGTTCTAGTACATCACTGAAGACAAGTCTTCAGCTTTCTTTCTTTCTTTCTTTCTTTTTTGTTGTTGTTGCCTTCTGGTACCTCAATTTAACTATAGCAAATCTCTCTAGCCTGTGGCATTCATTTACCTGCACGGACCAGAATTAGGTCTCTTGGCTCAAAACAAATATTTTCTCATGGTTTTTGATGTAGTTAGGCAGAAAATGCTGTGATATTCCTTTCTGCTCTTTCATTTGTGCTGCATGATTTGTCAGCAGCTTACTCTATTCATACAAGACCAATAGCTTTCTCACTACAATTATTAAAGGCAGAAAGGCTTATAAATGCCATGCAATGAATAAGCTGCACACCCAAAATTGTGCTGTGGACCTGTTTCCAGACCATGAAGTTTTAGTGCCATTTTCAAGAGACCGCATTCAAGATATTGCATTTTGGCAACTCTCAAAGGAAGGCTGTCTTTTAATAATAATGGTGGCAAAAGCAGCAGTATTTATTTGTATGTATTCTTTTTATAGCAGTGTGACATCATTTGACAAGCATTGTGAGCCTGCTATATTTTTATTCATAAAGCTTCTATCTATAATGACATAGACACCTTCCTTAGGTCTTGTGGAAGAACTGGCAGCCTAATTTGCAATTTTTTACTTGTAAAAAAAGCAGATACAGACAAACAGACAAGTGATTCTGTCACACTTACCAGTCATCAAGGTTAGTACCTATAGGGGCTGAGCAATTAAGAAGTTCTCCTTTCCACATGTTAGGGTGTTTCTACCTCCCCCCCCATTATTTCTTAATTTTCCTTTCACTGTTTTTTTCTAAGTGAAAAACCTTGAGCAATAGGAGGTCACTGAAAATTACACAAAATGATATGATATATTAATATAAATGTTCTAAATTTGATGTAGGAGAGAAGCAGAAGTGATCAAAATGTATTAATCGAAGGGACTTCTGCATTGGTTAAGACAATATTTTTTCTGATGGTATAATGAACACTAGCTAACTTCATGCCAATCCCATGTTCATAAATCTTTCTTACAGAAACAGCATCTGTGTGACACAAGAATGCCTATTCCAAGATCAGAATTTAGAACATAAAATTAAAAAAAAATCCCCACATCCTATTTCTTCTAGATCTTGCCTATATCTTAGAACAGAGATATCAAACTGGATTCCTCTGAGGGCCAGATCAGCATTGTAGTTCTTCCCCATGGGCGGGTGGTTGGGGTGGGGAGTGGGGTAGAGACTTTGCGGGCTGTGAGGCCCCTGCATGGCCCATTTTAGGCCTCCCCGGCCTCCAGCAGAACTCTGCTGGACAAAAATGGGCTGTGCAGAGGCCCCACGAGGCCCCTGTGAGGCCCGTTTTTGGCCGGCAGAGTGCTGCTGGAGACCGGGGAGGCTGAAAACAGGCCAGTCCTTTGATATTTCCAGGCCAGTCCTGCGGGCCAGATTTAAGTATCCTGCAGGCCGGAAATGGCCCACAGGCCTTGAATATGACACTCCTGTCTTAAAAGCTGAAATGAATAATGGGAGAATTTTGAATTTTTATCATTCATTCTTATGTATTTGGGAAAATCAACAGAACTCATTACCACTCTTGATTGAGGATGCATTTTGAAGGAACAGACCAAGAAACTGGAAATGAAACAGGACCTCCACCCATTCAAACCAGGCAGTCAGTTACTTTCCTATGCTATCCATCTATGTGGCAAGAGCTAATTTTCTAATATGTTTCAGCTTTAGCATCCCAATTTAATAGAGAAAACACAATGCCTGTAATTGGATCAATCTGTTTTCCAGGCCACGCAATCATGCTGTGGTTTGTGATTCAAACAAAGTTCATTGCAGCCAGTACAGTATATTTCTCCCTAATGAGTGATCTGGGTCAAATGCACATTTGAAGTGATAAATACAGAACTCCCATGATAGCATTTGAGCAATGAACTTTCTAGAGCAATGCACAATAGCTATAGATTCTTATAGACAGATCTTTCTAACACCACTGAAGCTTCACAGGCAACGGTAGTGTTTTATAGCAGCCTGTTAATTTTTTTTAGAGCTGTACTGAATAAATGCCAATGGCTTGGCAATTACTTGGCAATAGGATGAGAAGTTTGCTGGCTCAGCCTAGCAAGTATGAAAATGTTGGTGTTTGTATAAAGCTATTTGCTGGTTTGCTCTTCACATGACCTTACATACTTTATTCAGTCCACCCCACAGCCACTATTGTTATAATTTACTTTCACATAGGCTTCTCTGTCAACAATCATTAATTCAACAGAGCCCAATTCATCTAACAAGTTCAGACCTACCAAAATCAAATACTTTGAAACCTTACTTGTGTCAGTGGTAGAGAAACTGTAATCCTGATTCCAATCATTGGAGATAGGCAACATTTAATCAGTTCCCCTTGCAATAAATTTAATTCAAGCAATATTTCTTCCCAGTTATACTGATGATAGTAACACCGAGGGACAAATCAAGTGGGCAGTGGAAAAAAGTAGCTTTCTGGAAGCCTGTGTACTTCATTTATATATTGCCACGTAGTCTTTTTGGAGTAACTTGTTTGTTCATGTATTTCTTTGCAGAGGAAAATATGGGCTTATGCTAAATAGCCATATAAATGCAGCTGAGATGATAAGCTTTTTTGGGTGGTTTGTTTGTTTATCCATTTATTTGTGAACAATCACTGTTGATACCTTATGAGATCTCACATAAAAAAATTGAAATCTCATGAAAGTTGTTTGTGTGTGTGTGTGTGTGCGCACATACATTCATACCTACTTATCTACACAAACACATAAAGCACACTGGTTTAACTTTTGTTTTAGCATTGCATAGGCATTATTCAAAAGATCAAGGTCACCATACTAGTCTGAGATTTATATAACTTCTCTTTCCCGTGTCAAACAGACTGTTTTCCCCCTTCCAACTAATATATTCAGGGTTACTACAATACGTTGTGCCCAGAATGTAGGCAAGCACCATGACAACATCTGTATACTAGCAAATATAATACTACTTAAACATACATAATCACAAAAGTATTACCTGAAATGTATTTTACAAACTATTTTAAAGTATGCCATCTTACCCAAAGAAGTGGATCTCAACTAGTGGGACCTAGTTGGGAAGGTGCTGGAAGATTCCTTCCTCTTGAAATCCAGCAGATTTTTACCCTCTTGACCTTCCAGAAAATTTGGAGGCACAGATTAAACAATTGCACATTCCCAAAACATATTGATGAGATGCTGCATCCAGGGAGACTGGTTGCGGTACTAATCTCTTTGTTTCTGCTTTTATTTATTTTTTCTTTCTTGTATCTTTTGTATGATATTTGGTTTTGTATAACTGTTGTGAGCCACCCAGAGTTGTGTTACTAAGAGAAACAGCAATGCAGGGTTTTTTTTAAAAAAAATAAAAATAAATGCATAATTGAAAAACTGAAGTTATTGATTTTAGCAGTAGATGCTTCTCTGAATTCTTGGAGAACTATGGCTGATCAGTGTATTATATCTCATTTTTACCATATCACATTTTTACCATTGCAACTGTTCACCAACTTTGATGCAAAGTTTACTGGCATTTTAAAACTTCTTTCTCCCTGCCATTTTATGACCATGTAGCAAAACAAATACTAGAATGAGCTTCCTGCTTAGAATAACTAATTTTTTTTAATTTACATATATAAATATACATAAATAACTTGCCAAAATTAATTAGTTCTCTTCAAACTCTAAATATATTATTCTATTCTTCCCTACAACCTGTCTTGGCTTAATTATTCTTGCATCAGTTGTCATTATGGAAGCTGGTTTGAACTAAAAAGCGGATAATGGGAAGTGTCTTGCTGATTTAATTTGATTAATTAAGGTTGCGCTTTTGCCTAGGTGTCTTGGAAAAAATGGAGGAGATTTGTATTTGCATGTTGCTAGTTTTGAGACAATTATGAGGAGATTTGTGGTGGGGCAATCTATGCTTGACATTCAGAAAGGTCTGAAGTAAGATTTGAATTAGTTGGAATGTTTACAAAGTTCCAAATTTGGGGATAACTCAGTGTTTAAACATAACTATTATTTCTGTGCCCTGTTTCTTCAAACACAATATCAAAGTCAAAGCACCTGCACAGAGGTAGGATTTCTAAAATCTAGCGCATGTTGGAAAGCAACAAGGACTAGACAAAGCTTCACTCAAATTTAAGTGTCAAGCTGCAAGAGTGGAGAGGCAAGGAGCAAATGTGTGAAGGGTGTAATTGTTCTAGTACAGATCCACATAGTTACACTCAACAAGACCAATTAGCTATTCACCAGTCATGTATTTCCATAGACCTGTTTGGGGCAGCTCCCAGGGTACCAGCAAACCAGGACAAAGTTTTTCTTTTTCCTTCTCCTGCCATATGTTGGCTCTTTGTAGCTGCTTTGAATGAACTGCTGGTGAGCAAGATTAGCGTGTGTGATAGCACAAAACAGCTGCCATAGTAAGTAGTCATAAAATACTTATGAGAAGACAAGCAGATGCTGCTGTTCCCTTCAGCCTCTTTTAAATACTCCTGTATTCTCTATTGCTGAAGATTAACTTTGTTTTTATTTGGGGGATATTTCCAAACCAGTCACTGAATTGTGTCTTCCTACCATTTTCATTTCCAAAGGATGCTTCTGGTGAGTGGGACAGGGAAATATTTTAGTAATAAAGATGAATATGTTGGAGATTAGCAATTAGCATGCCAGCTTCCCCTTTGTTATTTATTTTCCACATTGATGTCTCCAGCTCACTACCTTTCTCTATCCCCAGCTCTTCAGTAACATCCAGTAGCTGATTCAACTACATGTCTGGGTGCAGTAGTAACCCAAGTACTCTTTCTATAATAGGAGCTGTGGTGGCACAGTGGTTAGAGTGCAGTACTGCAGGTTACTTCTGCTGACTGACTGCAATATGGCAGTTCGAATCTCACCAGGCTCAAGGTTGACTCAGCCTTCCATCCGTCCGAGGTGGGTAAAATGAGGACCCAGATTGTTGGGAGCAATAGGCTGACTCTGTAAACCACGTAGAGAGGGCTGTAAAGCATTGCAAAGTGGTGTATAAGTTTAAGTGCTATTGCTATAATTTACCTTCAGAATATTGTATCTAGTTAAAAACCATTCAATTGTCAAGTGTGAAACTTAGGAAACTATATCAATCAATCCATTACCACAGTTTGTTCTCTTTTTCTAACTTAAATGTAGAATTTTATTTTGAAATAATGTTAAGCAAAAAAGCAGAACATTTATAATAATATGAAGTAAAAGGAGAAGCAAACTTCTAGGTAACACTATTAGCATTCCAGGATGAATCTCTGAGCAATCCAAAACAGCCTCATTGTGGCAGAGGTTACACAGACACATTAAGTGCAGTTTAGAAAGTTTCCTTCAGTTTTCCTTTAGAATGGAAAAACTAGAGTTTTGGTGAAGTTGTTAGATCAATCCTGTCTGAATATTAATATTATTACCGTATTTCCATAAGTGCAGCTAAAACTCCTTAACCTATCAGAAGGTTTTGATGGACCCAGAGTACAGCAGATTGCCAATAAATCATAACAATCTGATGCCAGTGAGAGCTCCTTGTTATGCACAGCAGAGAGGTACTAGCTGTTTCTGGTGTCAGCACAAGCAGGTTGACAGGCACTAGAAGTGCTGAAGGTCAATGGAAAATGGAATTGGATATCAGAATGCCAGAAAAGATAAAACCACAAGCAAGTGAGGTATATCAGAATTGAGAGGAGTTACAGTTCCTCTTATTAAATCTGCAGGATTGTTACCGCTCTGCATTTCAACAGCATCATTTTTTATTCAAAGCTATGTCCGTTGCTTTTTAGGGTCCGTGCACAGGGAGACAAAACAGGCTGCAGCGTTTACATTGACGGACTGGTGAGGGTGTTTTATTCGGCATGCCCTGCAAATGGAAGCTTGAAGTTCTACAGCAGGAATAAAACCAGTGGTGAAATCCTCCGCTGGTTGCCACCAATTCGCTGGCCACGCATGCGCCGTGTGTGCCAGATGCACGCTGCACACATGCATGCACAGTGCATGCTGGATGCACACTATGCACATGCGCATGTGCAGTGCACACCAGACGCATGCTGCACGCGCATGGATACTCCACACCAAATGCACGCTTTGGGCTTTCCTACCTTTGGGCTTTACTACCAGTAGTAAAAGAACCGGTAGTAAAAAAATGCTTTTTAAAAAAACTTCCGAAGATCAGCTGAGCGACATGCGATCGTTGGAATTTTTTTTTTTTTACTTTTTAAAGAATTTTAAACTACTGGTTCCCAAGAACCGGTAGTAAAAAAATGCTTAAAAAGTAAAAAAAAAAAAGTTCCAAAGATCAGCTGAGCGACGTGCGATTGTCGGAACTTTTTAAAAACGTTTTAAAGCATTTTATACCTATCGGTTTAGTGAACCGGTAGCATTTTTTTTACTATTTTTGGCGGGAACATTATCATTATATGCACAACAACGTGAAATTGCAGTTGCCAGTTCTTTGGCTTTCATAAGTATCGAGTTCCTCCCAAGTAGATATTGTAATGAATCAGTGAAGTATATGTGCAGATCCAAGCAGAGTGGCCTTTTGCATTGCAATTGATGGAAATTTTGTCAATATACACATTTTCTAAGTGCTGTCTAAGACTTTTTGGTATGGCATGCAGGGTGCCAAAAATCACCTAGGCTGATTTATGTCATAATGTTTCAGTTTTGATTTTCAGATCTTGATACTTTGTGATCTTCAAATCTTTGTCTACTATTCTACTATTTCATGGCATTGCCACATCAATTATTTCTACTTGCTTCTTTTCAACCACAGTTAAATCTGGTGTTTTATTTCGCTGAGACTTTATCAGTTTATATTTGGAAATCCCACAATATTTTAACCTGCTCATTCTTGAGTGCTTTTTCAATTCTTGAAGCCAGCACCAAATACTGGTATTTACTTCTATGTTTAACTGCTCTATATTATATCAACCTATCAGAGGCAAGACTGAATAGTTTTCTTTTAGCTATTACTGAAGGAGCAATACTATAGATGCACCCTGATTCTTCATATCTATCAGATTTTTTCCCCTCCTGGAAGTTCTAGAAAAGCTACATGTTCAGCCTGGAATTTTGTTTGATCATCTTTCCTGGCTTGGCCTTTTTACTATGAGACAAACTGTGATTTATAGTTTTTGTTTCTGTTCATTGGCTGCCTACAGCTTTTAGAATAGGAAATACCCATAAAGGATAAAATTACATTGACATTCTTGCACAGGTAGTCCTTGACTTAGCACTATAATTGAGCCCAGAATTATGTTGTAAGCCATGCTGTTAATTAAGCAGATCACCATGTGGCTGCACCTGATTTTATGATCATTTTGCAGTGGCTGAACACTACAGTTGTTAAACAAACACATCAACTATTAAACTAATGTCACAGTTGTACCTAATGGGTATTTTTCCTGGAAACCAAAAGTAAAAACCAGTTTCTGGCAAAAAAAAACAAACATTATAAACCATAGTCCTATGACTCTGGGAAGCTGAAAACAGCCATGAATACAATTGCCAGGTGCTTAAATACAACCATTACATGACTGGGGGTGGGAGTGGGGGGCAGATGTTTTAATTTCAAAATTGGGTTGTAAGTAGCTCTGGAGAAGTTACTGTAACTTCAAATGGACTCTAAGTTACCAGTCATAAGTTGAGGACTACCTGTTGAGGACTACCTGTAAGTTACCAGTCATAAGTTGAGGATGACCTGCCAAGTCATTGAGTGGGATGGATACTCCTAACTTTGGAATAATGTTTACAAGTCTTATAACATAGAATAACAGAGTTGGAAGGGACCTTGGAGGTCTTCTAGTCCAACCCTCTGCTCGAGCAGGAGACTCTATACAATTTCAGGCAAATGACTGTCCAGTTTTTTCTTAAAAGCCTCTTTTTGCTTTCCTTGATATTTTTCAGACATTAAACTTGAAGAGGCTTCTCAGATTGACTTAACATAATGCTTTGTGTAACATTTGGGGGCAGCTTTAACTGAGGACAACAACTGTGCAAAAGAGTTGAATGCTGTAATGTTAAGGGAACAGGAAGGACACATACTGCACCAAGTAAAATCCCCTCTGCTTTGTCAAATACAGTCCTATGCTATATTACTAAACAATTCATAACTCTGCTGGGCTTGTCAGACTTCCAAGGTTGGACCTTTGCATCTGCCTGAGAATTATAAAAGTCCTGTGATATTCTCACTACATTTCACAGGGGATCTGATGTGTCTGAAATCTGACAGCTGTCAGGGTCTTATTGCACCAAGCAGGACAGATCATTAATAACTGCAGTTTTATTATTCAACTTCCTTCCCTCTTGGCTCATATTGTCTTCCATCTTTTTTATTGCACTACTCAAAAACATCAAGTATATAAACAAAGATGAATTCAATGGAAAACATATTAAAATATGCCCATAGATTATTTCATCAATTGGTACAGCAGTAATCTCACAAGCCGTCCTTGGTTACATGTCCTTATAGACCCTTTATAGTTTCAGAGCTGAACAATTTTCGTGCTGGTCCCTGTCGGTGATGAGCCGATTGGAGAATTGGGGTCATAGCAGTTATTTTCAGTTATTTTATTGTAACCATCCATGGATGAGAACTCCTGGCGCTTTGCAAATATTTACAATCTTTTTAAAGGTCCTTTAAGTGAAGAGGAAATGCGTATTAAATCTACAGATTAAGCTCAGCTCCTCTAGTGGAAAGGCAGCCTATGCCTTCTAAATCACTAAAATCAAAGACTGTAATTTTAGTGGACAATTAAAATCGAATAACCTGGAATTGGAATGTGTAGAGAAATGGAATTTGTGGTTCTCAATGGCTACAATAAAGATCATGGGAATTTCATTCACTATTGCTATAAGGAAATTGTTTTCCATTTTCCTTTCTTTTAATATATTTTCATATGCTCTGTTAAACACAAGGAAAGAATCATGTCTTTTATTTTAAGACATAAACCACACGATTATGAGCAAATGTGCTTTTTTAGGTGTCACACTGGCATTGGCATTGTGGCATTGAAATAAGCCCCTGACCAAACACAAAGTAGATTTAAAAAACTGCCACATATCAGTTTTAGTATTCATCAGGCAGAATAATTAAGAGATAGTCAGCAGCAAATTTTTGAGAGTCTCTCTTTGTAATTGGGATCAACTATAGTATAAGAAAAATTCATTAATTCTTAAAGCACTCTCAAACCATTAACCACTCAAAATGGTTTTGTAATACTCCACAGGTCTTCCTCAGGGCTTGGTTCCTTAAAGTTATGGGTATGCCAAAGTGGCTATATGGGTAATCTGGAAAAAATGGAATTTCCATTAACTTATCCAAATAGAAGTACAATAAATAAAATAGGAGTTAAGAAGTTACTGTATGTTTTCTCAATATTACCCATTACCAATTCATCAATTTTTCCTTGCAATGGATCCCCTGTTGTCTTTATTTCATTTCTAATATACTTGGATGGTTTTTGGTACCTTTCACAAGTCTCCGCTCATTCTGAGTTAGTTTTTCTGACTGATTTCCTAGAGTTTCTGGAGATTATTTTTGTTATGCCCTCCTCCTTCCATTTTCTGTACCTATTGCTTTTTTCTTCCTAGCTTTTTTCGGCTCTTCCCATTTTCATTCTACTGGGGATTATTAATTATTGAGTCTTCAGTATCTCATTTTGTAGAATTTCCCATCTTTTCTGAATACATTCTAAAACCATTAAATCCAACCTACCTTTCTTTGAAGTTCATTAACATCTGTTCTTCTAAAGTAGAATATGCTTGTCTGACTTTTCTCAGTTGTTCCTCCTCAGAATATCACAAATTTAATGATAACATAATTATTTTCCCAAGATGCCAGTCATCTTTGCTTCTTCAGCCAATTCCTTCCTCCTTGCAGTACTTAGGTAGTTTAGGTCCAGGACATCAGATCTTCTTGTTCATTCTTCCATCTTCTGCAAATGAAATTGTCAGTAGAAAAGGACAATGATTTATTGAACCTCTGACTCTGGCGGAATTAGATTATCAGAAGATGTCAGGATAATTGAAATTCCCCAACATGACTAATACATTTCTCTTTAAAAGACTGATAATATAATACAAAAAAGCCTCACCCATATTTTCTACCTGCCTGAGTAGTTCATAGTAAACTCCCACAATACTATGTGTAAAAATAGTCACCATTATTATCTACCAAATTACAGAGTAGCACAATTTTCCTAAAAATATGCTTGACAATGCAGATGAAAGCTGGATTTGGTATCCTTTGTCACCTATCCATATATTCTTTTTTCTGGATATGGAAAAACTTTAGTTGAGCAGAAGAACATATAACCAAGGAAGGAAAAATAAAGCAGGCAGCCCCAAAATTGCTTATTAAAATGCCCAAGAAGTAAGAAGCCAAAGAAAACTGAAGACTTGTTCAGGAATACACTGAGGTTACAAATATAATGTGAATCAGGAGCAAGAATATGTGAAGTACAAAGTCTGATCCCAGAGTTGCATAGCTGAAATCAGGATTGTCCAACTTTGGCAACTTTAAGACTTGTGGACTTCAATGCCCAGAATTCTGGGCATTGAAGTCCACAGTTCTTAAAATTGACATGGCTGGATACCAGTGGTTTAAATCCTTTTCCTGCCAAGTGTGCAGGAAGCTTTCTGTGCTCTGCCAAGAATGAGTGTCTGCTGCTTATTTGCAAGGCATTTACTTTAACAGGGCACAGAATTATCAAACTGGAATGGTTTTTCCTGCTTCTTGCTACCTATGTTGGCTAAAGAGGAATCAGTATTGATTGGCTGAAGAGGGACCCGAGAAGATGTAAATGTTTTAGAGTCTGTAGGCACAGTGTCCGGTGGGCACTGATCTGCACGTGTCTTGGAGCCTAAGGCCAAGACACAAGCCCTGTTTTGCTTACCAACCTGACTTGGAGGACAGTGTAGGCATGCCAGGAAGACAAGCAATGAAGCAGTAACTTAGGGCAGGCAGCAGAAAGATTCCGGCAGAGAATCCAGCTTTTGCAACAAACATCCATAACAGAACATAAGAAACAAAATATTAAACAAAGAATAATATAGCTGCCTAAAATATTGAAATAATATATTTAGCTCTCCTTTTCAGAAACAAGCTTGATCTCATCCTTTTATTTGGATCACTTCCTTTGGAGATAAAGGGGAAGTCTGTGTAGTTTTAATTGATTCTTAGTCAGATTGTTGGATCGATAGATGATAGATAGATAGATGATTGATTGATAGATAGATAGATAGATGAAAGTTAGATAGATAGATAGATAGATGAGAGAGAGAGAGAGAGAGAGAGAGAGAGAGAGAGAGAGAGACAGACAGACAGACAGACAGACAGACAGACAGACAGACAGACAGACAGACATAAACAAATATGAAAAATGGTGGAAAGACATATTGAATGCACAGGCTACAGGTAGTCTACCTCCATGTATTGTTTGTTTTTATGTTTTATGTTTTAATTTAATTTGTATACCGCCCTTCTCCCAGAAGGGACTCAGGGCGGTGAACAGCCAAAATTAAAAAACATACAAATGCAAAAGTTAAGATAATTAAAAGAATTAAATCATTGGCTACCCAAATTTAAAACCCCAAATCCATAAAATTTAAAATCCCAATTAAAAAATCATTTAGGCTAGGCCGGCTTGATGAAATAAAAACGTCTTCAGGGCTTTACGGAAGGTCCGGAGGTCCGGGATCAATCGTATTCCAGGAGGCAGCT
The DNA here is from genome assembly GCF_029215685.1 of Pituophis catenifer annectens. Classification (NCBI taxonomy): domain Eukaryota; kingdom Metazoa; phylum Chordata; class Lepidosauria; order Squamata; family Colubridae; genus Pituophis; species Pituophis catenifer. The sequence goes on from NW_027256881.1 coordinate 302,265,612, forward strand.
CATTCCACAGGGCGGGTGCCCCCACAGGGGGGTATGTAGTATGGTCCCTATAATAATGAAGTAGTAATATTAAATGGAATTCATCTGCTTGCTGAAAAAAAGCCTTCTTTTTCTTCCTTTAATGGCATGACTCTTGCAATGTATTTTGTCACCCATTCAGTGAATTGTTTTATATAGGCAACTGTGTCTCAATCAACTGTATTTTTTTGTTTTTATGAATCTGTCTCAAATAAATGACTTAGTTTTCTTTTGAAATAAACAAGGTATATTCTTTAAAAAGTTTGAATGGAACAATTGGGGGGAGCTGATATATAACAATAATCTTAAAAAAAACCTCATGAAATCTTGAGGAGCTATTGCAGTATGGCAAAGTCTCTAGGGTTTTGTACACGTAGACCTCCTCCTCATGCATCAAAGAGCAATAATAAAAAAAAGGTAAAATCTCTCTTGAGTTGAGTTTAGCTTCTGTTATTCCACAGATATTTCATCTCTATGTCTTGACAATAATACAGAGATGATTTGTCATATCCTTCCTCCAGATTTGTTTTAAACTTCTCAATCTATGTACAGCCCTGGGTTTCTCTGTGGTCTCTAATCCCAGGACTAACTAAATTCAATCATGCTTAGCTTTCTAAGGTCAGCCAAGGTTCTCTAGGTGCTGCCAAAAACTGTGACTATTTCTCAACTTCTAATAACACACCTTTGCTGATAAAACTGGAAGGAATGAGGAGAAAAAGACAACCAGCAGCAAGGTGTGTGGACTCAATTGCAGTGGTTTTGAAAGACCTAAAAGGCCAGGTTAGAGATGGTTGGTCAAGGAGAAAAAGATGATCTGTCCCTAATAGAGTTGGAACCAACTTGATGGTACATTATTGATCAAATACACATTCCTTGCACAAATCTATGTGTTAAAGGCCAATGGACTTGAAAGAAAGAAAGAAAGAAAGAAAGAAAGAAAGAAAGAAAGAAAGAAAGAAAGAAAGAAAGAAAGAAAGAAAGAAAAAGAAAGAAAGAAAGAATAATCTCTTCAGAAGAGGGTATTTCTGTTAGAGATGAAAAAAGGTTGCACATATTCCCTTTTCTGCCTATTGCTTTTCAGCTCTCAACCTTAACACTATTTAACTTGAGTGCAAATATGTAGTTGGTGTTAAAAGTAGCATCCAGAAAAAAGCAGCCAGTAAAATAATCCTATTGTTAACTTCAAAAGATGATTAAATACAAATGAACACTGCTTTACTCAAAATGGACACTTCTATTTTCATCAGGACACACACACACACCCAAAATCCCCCTTCCTCCCCACTTCAAAATTCAGTGAAGTGATGATGTTTTATTTTCCCTTGCAATTAGAGCTATGTTACTGTGACAGAACAAGATATCAGCTAAAGGGTTTTTTTTTTTTTCATTTGTAAGTGAATGGCCTTATAGCGGACTGCTTTTTACTATTGTTTCTTTTCTCACTTTCATTCTACACCCTGTTTTTCGAAGTCAACTGAACAAGGTGTGTTTCATCTTTTGAACTTCAGCCACACATTGTGTGTGGAGAAGATCTGAGCTGCTTGATCTCATTATACTCATGGCTCTCCTTCCCCCTTCCCTTCCATTTCACTTTCTACTATTGTTACCCACATCCCATTTTCCAGATCATTTGTTGCTCTGATAATCCCATTTTTTTTATTTCTCTTATATTCTTAAAGACATTGTGGTCTCCCATTATGCAGCATTAAAAATAAAAATAAATACAGTGATATTTAGATGAAGCTTTTCTAAGTGACCCCTCTGTTCTCACCATTTTCTAAAGTGTGCTGAAGAGTCTGGAAGTGAAATGCACTTTAATTGCTGTTTACATCTTATTTAGCACTTATTCAAGCACTGCGATGGCCTGTTTACTATTTATAGATGACACCTCCTTAACATTTTAGTTTCTGCCACGGGATATCTGACCATTTAGGCAGACTGAAGACAGGTGAAAGTGATCCACCAGAAAAGCTTTCCATAGGAAAATGTAACATGTTCTCCTATGCAAGCATTATAATTCACATGGAGAAGGTACTGTAGGAAGTTAGCACCCACCCCTCTCCTAGGAAAATGAAATATTTTAGGAAATATTAAAAGGGCAGAATATTTCCCCTAAAAGGGAAGCAGAAATTCAGCCTCCCCTACCTTTGTCAATGGGCCATTCAGGCCTGGGCCAGTCTATTCTAAATAACAAAGATCTACCTTCTTTAGGCAGAGCCATAATAGGAATCCCAAAAACCTTTCATTAGTTCATCACCCAGCAAGAGTCAACCAACCTTGGGACTCAAAAACACCCCTTTGTAGGGGTAACTACAAAGTTACCCCTGCCTGGCCCCATGGGAGTCTGACAACCAATCAGAATACAAGCTCAAATTCAAAAGCCCAGAGAGGGTATAAAACTCAAGCACTTTCAACATCTCTTTCCTTTTTTTTCTCTTCACCCAAGATCTTCAAGGCATGTGATCCTGTCCACCATTAAAACTATCTTTCCAAGCAGCCACCATGTTTCCAGAGTCTTTTTCCCCACTTGGAACTGAACCCAGAAGGATATTTCTTCCAACAGTACTTAAGATGAGTTTGACCCTGTGACTCCCGAGGACGTGGACAGGATGCTGGGGAGGTTGAACGCAACCACATGTTTATTGGACCCGTGTCCCTCCTGGTTGGTGCTGGCTACCCGGGAGGTTACACGAGGCTGGCTCCAGAGGATTATAAATGCTTCCTTGAGTGAGGGGTTCTTGCCTCCCGCCTTGAAAGAGGCGGTGGTGAGGCCCCTCCTCAAGAAGCCCTCTCTGGACCCAGCTGTTTTAGCAAACTATCGTCCAGTTTCCAACCTTCGCTTCCTGGCGAAGGTTGTTGAGAGTGTGGTTGCGCGACAGCTCCCGCAGTACCTGGAGGAAACCATCTATCTAGATCCGTTCCAGTCCGGCTTCAGGCCCGGGTACAGCACGGAAACGGCATTGGTCGCGTTGGTTGATGATCTCTGGAGGGCTCGGGACAGAGGTTGCTCCTCTGCTCTGGTCCTATTAGACCTCTCAGCGGCTTTTGATACCATCGACCATGGTATCATGCTGCGCCGGTTGGAGGGGTTGGGAGTGGGAGGCACTGTTTTACGGTGGTTCTCCTCCTATCTCTCCGACAGGTCGCAGTCTGTGTTGGCTGGAGGGCAGAGGTCGACCTCAAGGCACTTGGTTTGTGGGGTGCCACAAGGGTCGGTCCTCTCGCCTCTCCTGTTCAACATTTATGTGAAGCCGCTGGGCGAGATCATCCGTGGTTTTGGGGTGCAGTGCCATCTGTACGCTGATGACACCCAGCTGTACATCTCCACCCCAGACCACCCCAACGATGCCCTTGAAGTGATGTCCCGGTGCCTGGAGGCGATGCGGGTCTGGATGGGGAGGAACAGGCTCCGACTCAATCCCTCCAAGACTGAGTGGCTGTGGCTGCCGGCGTCCCGATATAGTCAGCTGGTGCCATCGCTGACTATTGGGGGCGAGACATTGGCCCCCACGGAGAGGGCGCGTAACTTGGGTGTCCTCCTGGACGCACGGCTGTCCTTAGAAGAGCATTTGACGGCCGTGGCCAGGGGGGCTTTCTATCAGATTCGCCTGATACTCCAGTTGCGCCCCTTTCTGGATCGGGACTCCCTATGCACGGTCACTCATGCCCTCGTTACTTCCCGCCTTGACTACTGTAATGCTCTCTACATGGGGCTCCCCTTGAGGAGCACTCGGAGGCTCCAACTGGTGCAGAATGCGGCCGCGCGAGTACTTATGGGGGCGGCATGGCGCTCCCACGTGACACCTCTCCTGCGCGAGCTGCATTGGCTTCCAGTGGTCTTCCGAGTGCGCTTCAAGGTGTTGGTTCTCATCTTCAAAGCGCTCCATGGCTTAGGACCCAGTTATTTACGAGACCACCTTCTGCCTCCGATAACCTCCCACCGGCCAACACGCTCCCACAGAGAGGGTCTCCTCAGGGTGCCGTCTGTCAGGCAATGTCGGCTGGCGACCCCCCGGGGAAGAGCCTTCTCTGTGGGGGCACCCGCCCTCTGGAATGAGCTGCCCCCAGGGATACGACTAATCCCGGACCTCCGGACCTTCCGCCGGGCTCTGAAGACTTTTTTATTTCAGCAAGCCGGGCTGGGTTAAAAAAATTTTTAATTGGTGCATTTTATGGGTAACGGGGTTTTAAATTGGAGAAGCCTAAGATAATTTAATTTTGTTTTAATGTATTTTAATATTTGTATTGTGTGTTTTTAATTTTGGCTGTTCACCGCCCCGAGTCCTTCGGGAGAGGGGGCGGTATAAAAATTTAATAAATAAATAAATAAAATAAATAAAGAAGGTCAATAACCTGGAGGCTCCAGGTGGCCCACTGCACGGTCATCCCATCTGGCCACAATGGCTCTATGTCTTCATGGCCATTTTTGTTCTGGCTGCTGAGAAGAATAGATTTCACCAGGTAACCAGAATTGTCTTCCATTTTTCCCCCCTGTCCTGGAAGGAATAGAACTCCTGAAGTCACAATTCTTTCTGATATGTGCTGTGAAAGAAAGACTGACAATGCTTGCATTGGGAGAACAAGAACTGGGTGGAACCCTCCCCTATTCCCTTTTCTTTTGAAATTTAATCAGGTCCTGAGTTAAAGGAACAAAGAACATCTTTCCAGGGCACTTGTCTTGTCCCTTAATATTCAGTGCTCATATTGGGAACACTGAGCTTAAAAGACAATTTCAGTAGGGCATTTCTTATCTCGTTAGCCTTTTTATAGTAGCAGCACTGCTGTTACCACTAAGAGGAATCCTGCTCTTGGGATCTTGTAGAATGTATCCTATCTTAGGAGGAAATTGATATATTTTCCACTGAATTTTTCTTTCTTTTTTTTTAAAAAATTGTAATTTTATTATAACATATATATGACATTCACAATACAACATATCTTATCTCTTTTAAACATTGTTTCTTCGTGGTCTTCTTTCTGTTATTTTATCTTTCTTCCCCTATGTCTTTATTTCTTTCTTCTTCTCCCACTCCCATTGTCCTTTTTTTCCTTAAAAAAAATATATTTTTTAGCTTTAACAAGCTTAACTTTATACATTTCTCTACAATTATTATATACATATTTTAATTATATCTTTAATATTATACATTTCTATATTCTTGTTATACAAGAATTTCCACTGAATTTTTCTATTCACAAATTTGATAAAGGATTTTGAAAGACCATTTATGACCATCGGGTTCTCTACCTGCAACCGAAGAATACTTGAGTAATAAGATTGCTGGTTGCTGCTGAATTTGTATGTTAGCATCACCTCACTCATCCTAATTCATAAAGGTATTCTGCATTTATAGAATCAATTATTCTATCAAGAATCAAATATAGAGCCATGGTGGCGCAGTGGTTAGAGTGCAGTACTGCAGGCTACTTCTGCTGATCACTGGCTGCCAGCAGTTTGGCAGATCGAATCTCACCAGGCTCAAGGTTGACTCAGCCTTCCATCCTTCTGAAGTCGATAAAATGAGGACTCAAATTGTTGGGGGAAATATGCTGACTCTGTAAACTGCTTAAGAGAGGGCTGTGAAATCTAAGTGCTATTGCTATGTAATTTTCTTAATATATACTATAATTTTTGCTTCAGATTTCCTTGTGGATTGAGAGTAAGATTTTCTCCACAATGGCATGGAAGTCTTGATACTTTCTGGAACTTTGATCCAGAATCTCCTTTCAGATATTTCAGTTAAAAAATATTTTTATTAGCATATACCTATGCAGTGTTTACTTTTCTTAACTGAATGTCACATTTTAAGAAAATTAAGTTGATGCCTTATTTCATAATTTAGAATGAAGCTTTCCAGTATGATAAAACAGAGTAAAGACTAAATTGGAGAAATCTGGAGCAGAACCTTTAGTCATAAAGCTCATTGGTTGATTTTCATTTAGTTCTTATTTCTTAGCTTAACTAATAAACCTGCAAACAGAAGTAGAATGGCTATGGCAAAAGAAATCAAAGCAGGGTGAAATGCTCCCGGTTTGGACTGGATCGCCTGATCCGGTAGCGATGGCGGCGGGTGGTTCGGAGAACTGGTAGCAAAAGTCCCTGCCCCGCCCCCATGCCCAGCTGAGCTGCACAATCATCAGAGGCTTTTTTTAACTTTTAAAAACATTTTTTCTACAACCTCTTCTGACGAAAAAATGCTTTTAAAAGTTAAAAAAAAAGCCTCTGATGATCGCGCGGCTCAGCTGGGATCGTCAGAGGCTTTTCAAAGCATTTTTTTCTGCAACCTCTTGGCTGAAGAGGTGGTAAAAAAAATGCTTTGAAAAGTCTCTGATGATCCCAGCTGAGTTGCCTGATCGGCAGAGAGGCATTTCAAAGCATTTTTTAAAAAGCCTCTCTGACGATCCCAGCTGAGTTGCCTGATCGGCAGAGGCTTTTCAAAGCATTAGAAAAAATGCTTTGAAAAGTTAAAAAAAAAAGTTGGCCATGCCCACTCAGTCACAGAACTGAGAATGCCCACAGAACCGGTAGTAACAAATTTTACATTTCACCCCTGAATCAAAGATAATACCAATGGTAACAGGTGTTTTGGGAATAGTCCCAAACCACTGGAACACTATTTGAATAGTGTAGGCATGAACAAAATTACCATCAATCAATTGCAAGTGTTCAGCTATCAGAAGTTAAACAGTGATATTGTTTCCTTAACCCGCTGGCATTGTTATTGAATTCACATCAATATAAAATCTCATGTTCCACTTTCATCCAAGATAGAATAATTCCAATCTCCTTAATCTCTAGATTAGCAACCCTTTGGGTAAGATAATACTGCAGGTCAATTTGCACAAATTAGTGCCATAAAAACCCTTCCTTGGTCATTGCCCATCATTCACAAAGGAGCAACTCAATTTTGCTGGTGATTCCAACTAATCCTTTTGAAAAGTGAACCGGCGCAGTCTTTCCCAAAGCCCAGACCAAATGGCACACTCCCCAGAGTGATGTAAACCTTCATTTCTTTGGGTGTTCTGTAAGAGCTAAAAATTGATGAGTTTGTGAATATAGCAGACCTGACAAACTCCCCAGCTAGTCAAAATACAAATCCAGTCTAAGATTTGGCTGTCACATTCCAGACTAATGTACCTTTCCCTCCCCAACAAATCAAACAGTTCTGCTTCCTCCCTTAGGCTGTCTTTCTTTATTACCACATATAGCAGTCTGCTGAGCCTACTTTTCAGTTTGGTACAATGACCCAGTAGTATATTACTGTAAATTCCCCAAGCTTATTCACTTTGTCTTCTGAACAGTGAATGTTGGTGGAGGGGGAGGGTACCTTTATTGTAACAGTAAATTTTCCATGTGAAAGGACTATATCCTCTGATAGGAATATTGTAGAACAGACTAAACTGGGGATAGCAAATGTATGGTATTGGAGCTGACCGGCTGATATGAAATACAAGAGGTATGTTAGTCTGATTGAACTACATAGGAAAGAAGATTATGAGCATGCTCCTGCATAATTGAACTTTATTCAATTATTCAATTGCCCAGTCAGGGCAATTTTAATTACACCATGACCAGGTTGTTAATCTTCACTATAGGGAATGGCCCCATGAACTTGGGTCCCAAATTTTTACTGGGGAGTTTTAACCTTAAGTATTTTGTACTTCCCCCACCAGCTGGAATGGCCCTTGTGGGACTCGATATTTGTCTGCCTGTTTCTTATAGGTCTGCGCCACTTTAGCTAGCACTTTCTTGATATTTTCCCATGCTGCTTTTAGCGTTGACAGCCAGTCTGTCAAGCTAACTGAGGAGGGGGGATCCCTTGGGTATTCTGGCATTGGGACGAAGTCCATGCCGCTCACTATTTTGAATGGAATTAGTCCCGTGCTACTGTGAACAGCATCATTGTACGCGACCTAGCGAAAGGCAGGTGGTCCACCCAATTGGACTGCTGATAGTTTACGTAACATCTCAGGTACTGCTCTACCATGACATTCAGATGTTCTGCCCCCCCTCCCATTGGTAGCCAGATGAAAAGCTGAGCTAAGGCCCTGCAACAACCTAATGGACCACAGGAACTCCCTCTAGAACTTAGCCATGAACTGAACCCCTCTGTCTGAGATGATTCTTTGTGGCACTCCATGCAGGTGCTTCAGGAACAATTTGGCTAGTTGGTGGGCTGAGGTTAGTCCACTGCAGGGTATGAAGTATGCCTGCTTGGAGAATAAGTCAATCACAATCACAGTGTTCCCCCGCTCTTTGGCAACTCCATTATAAAGTCCATTGCGATTTCCACCCATGGCCTCGTTGGCTCTGCCACTGGTTGCAGTAGTCTGGGGAGTTTTCCTGGTCGCTTTTTCATAGTCACGCAGATGGTGCAACTTTTCACATAACTGTCCATGTCTTTCTCATGCTGGGCCACCAGAATTGCCTCCACGCTAAGTGTAAAGTCTTTAGAAACTCAAATTGGCCTGCCGATTTGACATTGTGGCTCCTCTGGAGAATTAAGGTGTGTACGGACTCTGGGACATAGAGTTTCATCCCTTTCCATGCTAGGTCCTCCCTTTTTGTCAAGATATGTTGGTTGTCACGGAACCAGGGATCTGCTACCAGTTCGGTTTTGAGTTTCATGGTTAGATTTATTGCGGGTCGGTCTTGCCAGTCATGTCATTGGGCTGCTGTTTGTGTAGGGGGGGATGATGGTGTCTACTACCTCCTCCTATTTGCATTTGTACTGGGGCATGCAGGAGAGGGCATCAGCTAAGAAATTCCTCCCCCCTAGAATGTGCTTTAGCACAAAATTGAATTGGCTGAAGTGTTGAGTCTAGCAGACTTGTTTGGTCAATAGTTTCTGTGGGGTTCTAAGGGCATCCAGTTCTTTGTGGTCAGTCCAGACGTCAAACAGTTCCCCCCCCTTCCAGCAGGTAGCCCCAGGTTAGAAGTGCCCATCTCACTGCAAAAGCCTTTTTTTCCCATGCAGCCTCTCTGTGTCTGTGAGTTTACGGGAGGTGGATCACAGGGCTGTAATTTTCCTTGGTTATTTCTTTGGAGTAGCACTGCTCCCACTGCCACGTTGCTGGCATCTGCTTTGATGACGAAGGATTGTTCAGGGTCAGGATGCTTCAACACTGGTTCCTTTGCAAAAAGTTCTTTTAGTGTTTCGAATGCATTTTGGCAGGATAGGGGATGTCCCGGGCGGGGCTTTGTCCCTGGGCCCCCTGTCTTTAGGAGGTCTGTCATGGGTTTGGCAATCTTCACGAAGGAGGGGATGAATTGACTGTAAAAATTTGAGTATCCTATGAAGATTTGTAGCTGTCTGCGGTTGTGAGGGGTCTGCCAACCTAGGACAATCAAAATGGCTTGTACTTTGGCTGGGTTCATCTATATGCCCTCATTTCACACTTGGTAGGGGTATGTGGTGCTCCATGGTCTCAGTGTAGATGATGATGTTGTTCTGGTAGACAAAGAGCCCCTAATAGAGCTGCAAGGCTCAATTCCCCATCCCCCTGCCTATGCAACTCGAGAGCAGGTCAGGAACGCTTCGCGAGTTGGCAGTCTGGTGGCAATGAGAATCTCGAGAGCTGTACCCACCACAGGGGGACAGGACCTATGGTCCTCCCTCAGTGACTTCTGGTCCCAGAAGGGTTCTAGAAGGGACTGGAGATTATAACTGCAGATCTGCTATGCAGTCCAGCTGAGCTCTTAGTCACTGTCTGGAATAAGAAAATGACTGAGACTCTGGATAGGATTGAGCCCATGAGACCTCTCCTCACCTTTGGACCTCTCTGTCCTCTGTGGTTTACAGAAGAAGATAGAAGAATGAAATGGATGAAGAGATGTCCAGAATGCAGCTGATGGAAGGCAAGGGATGAATTTGATAGAACACCTGTCTCTGAAAAGCATCCACAAGCTCTAGTTGGTACAAAATACAGTGGCCCACATGGTTTTGTGCAGACCTCGGTGTGCACATGTATCACCACTCCTGCAGCAGTAGCATAGGTTGCTGATTTGCTTCCAGGTGCAATTCAAGGTGCTGCTTGTCACCTTTAAACAGATAGCCTTGGGACCAGGTTATCTGAGGGACAATACTTAGCTATATGCCCTTTAGCCCCACAAGCAAAACATCGTTTTACAAAATAGGCAGTTGAATACATTTTTTCTTCTTTTGGTTGTTTCACTCTCAATTGATCTCTTTCTTGTCTTCTTCTGGACTCTTCCAACAACCTACCAGTTATGTCAGTCAATGTGAGTTCATCTCTGGTCAAAACCTCCAGTGAAGAAACATAGTCATCATAACTATCGTCCAAAGAAGAAAGAATTATATAAACTTGTTGTAGTTCTGAGAAAATAAGTTCCTTTTCATGCAGCTCTTGGAAAATTCTGGTCATGGATTCCAAATGAACCATCATGTCTTCTCCTTTAAGAAGATGTTGTTTAAACAATTTCTGTGTGAGATATATATGAACACCCACACTATCACGAACATATAAGCTCTTCAACTTGGTCCAACATCTAGCAGCAGAATCTTCGCCACGAATGTGGACAAGCTGCTGGTCACTCAGTGTCAGTCCAATTATGCAAAGAGCTCATTCATTATCTCGGTTAAACTTGGCTAATTTCTTTGCATCTTCATCATCATCAGGATTCCATGCTGTCACATCTGGTGGATTATTAACAACGTCCCATAGTCCTTCTCTACGCAAAAGTAGGTTGCATTTCGTAGACCAGGAAACATAGTTTGTTCCATCCAACTGGGTTATCATGGAAATATTCGATGACTGTTCATGTGCCATCTTCACTTGGATTATATATCACAAACACAGTATTTCTGTATTATTCACATTAATTCTCAGTTCACAAGATAACTATATTTAGCTCTGAGCAATTCTAGTTGTTCCAGTTAACTTGGTTATTCTGATTATTCTGAGCCCATAACCAATGTTAAGGATATTGTTGTGTTAACAACCAGCAGAGCATAGAGCACATGGAAACAGTGCTGAGATCAACAATGAATAAAATACATATAAACTGGTTTATCAAAGTTTTTATTTTGTAGTGAAAAAACAATCTCATAGTCTTTAATCAATCCAAGTCTTAGCCAGTCATAATCAGTCCAGAGATACAAAATTATTCTTACCAGTTCATAGTAAAAGGATCAAACAGGAACAATATAAATAATTCGTAAAAACAGAATAAATAAACCATGATCTCATTAGACCATCTAAGAGATCAAGTAGAAATTACAAAACAGCAGTAGATAATAGATAGTAGCAAGTTCACGCTAATAACAGGTCATGATGGTGGCATGTCCACAATGACTACATTCAAGCTCTCCTTAAATACAGTTACTACAGAGCTTATCCAATCAGGATACAATGACTCGGCATTACAATGAATCAGCAGTACTTCTTAAAGTCATAAAATACATATTCATCACGTTAGCTTATATATTGCATGGACAACCTGTTAGGCATGCACCATATCCTAACACACCAAGCCCTACAACAGCCATTCCAGCTGGGGGAAAAGGTCTACCTCTCCACAAAACACTTGAGGTTAAAACTCCCCAGCAAGAAGCTGAGACCGAAGTTCATGGGGCCATTCCCCATAGTGAAGATTATCAATCTGGTTATGATGCCCTGACTGCTAGGGAAGATACAACTGCTTTCCGTAGCAGCCTCTTAAAACCCATGGTTGGGTCAACCCTGAGACCACTACCCTGTGAGCGCCCAGACCCAGTGGTCATAGAGACCAAACCCATTATGAGGTGCAATGCATCCTCGACTCAAGGAGACAGCTCCACCTAATCAAGTGGAAGGGCTACCCCTTATCAGAGGCATCTTGGGTAAAGAGCAGAAACATCCAAGCTGACTGCCTCATAGCTAAATTCCATAAAGACAACTCAACAAAGCCTGTACTCAGACTGTTTTTGCTTTGCACACATTGCCTTCAGGAAATGAGGGAAGCTGAATGTGAACTCACGAAGCATTCCTGTCCTGATCTCGAGTTGCCATAGGTAGGGGGATGGAGAATCAAGCCTCGCAACTGCATTGAGGAAGTTGCATTTCAGTCAAAACAAAGCACATTCCAGCCAGCAACATCAAGGTCATCTCCACAGAGATCCACAGTGGCTGGAGGGAGTGACTTCTACAACCTGCAAAATTGCTTCGTTGGGGAATGTGACTGATGATACACCTTGGGGGGAGGGGGAAATAGGGTCAGAGCCAAGGCACGAATTAAGTGAGGTCAGAGTTGGCTTCACTTGGTCTGTGCTAACATGAAGCTCCTAATAAATAACTGGATTTCTTTTGAAGCTTAGTACGAGTAGTACTTAGTGCGAGTAGGCGGCAATATAAATAAATAAAACCAAATTTAAGGAGAAAATCTTGCATTCATTTTCTGGCTGCAGAAACTGTAGAAGCATTTGTATCCCAAGGAACTGATTGCATGAAGGACTAGCCCCATTCCTTCTATGATGTCGATTTCAATCTCCTTCCCATGCTTCATGTATACTTTAATCTGAAAGCAACCACTTCTATTCATATTTAAATTTCATAAACATGGGCAGAAATCCGGACTGATCTCATATTTATATAAAACAGCACAGATAGTTGCTGAAATCTGTACTGGCCCTTTCATGTGTCCAATTTCGTAGAAGTGTTTCCAACCATCTTTCATTATACAACTACCTAATGGGGTTGCAAAAAACTTAAATAAAATAAAATAATGACACCAGCATATTTTTTTTCTAACGTTTCTGGATAAAAACAGCATGAAAAAGTCTCAAGGATTGTGCAATTGATTTCTACCTGAGATCTTTTGTTTGTTTCTTAATTTGCTAATGTATCACTACAAAGTGCTAAGCCATAAAGAAATAATTACTTTTAAAAATATAAGAATAAAAAATCCCCAAGTCTCAAAAAACATACTAATCTTGAAACCACAAGACTGGGCATGCTGCTGTTTTAAATAGACTAATGTTTACAGTTGATAGCAGATCTCAGTTCAGTTCCTGAATATCAATGGAGATTTTTGGAAAGATTTAATTTTTATTTTCTTTGAATAACTAGTTGTATAAAATATTATTCCTAAGTGAATAGGATGCTGTCTCAATAAATGTGGTGCTGAATAGAAACACAGGAAAAAGAGTCAGTCCCAGAATGCTGATAGAATATTTATTTAGAAGCCGATTGGGTTTCAACCAGAATACAATGTTAGTTAGAGGTTATAAACATATCTGAAACTATTCATTCCAATATTCTGAACAGCAGGGAGAGCTTATATATGCACAGAAAACTTTAGATTTTTCCTCCAACACACATTTTTCTCTTAGGTAATTTGGCAAAAGTGTCTGATGCCCTGTACAATCAGTACAATTTATTTTTTTACTTAAGATGTTGAAATCCTGCCTATATTTTACAGAATTTTAGGTGACTCACATCACTCAAGTATAAAAAATATAAAGTAATAAAAGACAAGCAAAAAACATGACACATCAGAAGCCAAAACCAAAGGAAACACCCTTTATCAGGTACATAAAGTGAAGGAACAGGAGAAACAATCCAGTAATCTACAAATATGTGCTCAAATGAAAATGATCTATATGAACAGGTCATTCTCAATTGCACTTTCACAATATCTTTATAGGATGGAAAGATGATGAGGGTTAAAATATAGCTTTGTTGTTTTCTTATGACTTCAAGTGGTTTGTGTCTGTGTGTTTGAGGGTGCTTAGGGCCAAGTATGGGGGAAAAAAACCCTATCCTTTTTCCTTTAGGCAGGATAGAAATATTTCTTAAAAATAATAAAAATCAAAGTTCCTTGTCTTTTGTCATTGCATCTGAAGCACAATTGTTGAGAACAAATGGAAGTGGAAGTTTTCCTAAGTTATGCTAATATCAGTATCTCTGTTTTAGCATCTTGTCAACCTTGTTTGGGCTTGGAAACTAAGCAGAATCAGACCTGGAATAGTTGGATGACAAACCTCCAGGGTATCCCAGAAGAAGATAATGGCAAGCTACTTTTGAATTGTTTCCCAAGAAACTTCATGAAGTCATCGGGAGTCAAGCTCAGTTTGAAGGAAGTTTGATTTTTTTTTTTGATTTCTTAATTGGGCATTTGGGGGATTACATCCATATATTTAATTTATTATCTTTTACTGTATGAGGGGAGTTTATTACCATAAGTGGTGAAAAAAGTGAAAAACAAGAAGAAAACAAGTGAAAAGCAAGAAGAAAAACCAGAAAAGGAAGTTTTGATTTTTAATTTTTTAAAAAAATTGATTAAGGATGGACATTTGATAATTTTAAAGGAAGGGAGCAAGCTTACTCAACTGACATACTGTAGCAATCAAATAATTAAACTTTTAGAAAAGTTAGGTGGGAGATGCTACCCATAGACAGGGAGCTGGGATGATGAACTACAGTGAAATGGTAGTTTCCCAGAAAGGAGGGAACACAATACAAGGAGGAGGGTGAGACAAGAATATGAGAGTTATCAGAATATGTCAGAGAAGAGGTCAATAGTAGAAGTAAGTGATTTTTCACCAAGCTTTCAGAATTACTTTGGACTCCTCTGCTTGCATGAGAAGAGAAGCAGGAAGGAGAAGCAGGAAGACTCTAGATTATTCAGGTAGGTTGATAGACAGCAGAGCAGGAATATCATAGATAACAGAATAACAGAAGGGACCTTGTAAGTCATCTAGCGCAACTCCACGCCCAAGTAGGAGACCCTACACCATTTTTGAGTAGAGCAGCAAAAGAGAAAATATGTGAGAAATCTATTGGGCAAAGGCTTTTAGTACCCTACATCAGAACTAGTCCCTCTCACTCTAATTCCTTTAGTCCCACCTGGAATTCTCATGGAAATATTAGTATTTCTTGACCATATATATGTCTTGAGATTTTCACCTATTAATAATTTAACAAAAAGTTTTTATAATGAAGCCAGATATTAATAAGTAATATCTATAATACATAAGTAAACTATGGTGTAAAGCCATATGATAGTTTATCTTAATTTTTTTTGGGGAGAAATACTTGGATAGATTCTCACTGATAAAGACTGACTTTGGTTCTGTCTTTATTTTGATTAAGATCTAACTTTCTATGCTGTTTGGTTTATGTGATATATTTTATTTATTTTTTATTGATAGAGCTTTTGCTCAATTCTGTCTTTTCCAATGCATCCGTGCTCATTTTAAGAATTACATCACTTTTGAACTGGCTTTCCAAATACATCTGTTCATGTGTCTATGTAAAGGCTGGTTACAAGTCATAAAGTCTCATTCCATCATTTAACATATTCACAATTCTATTAGGAGGAAGTTTTTTTTAACCTTCTGCAAATGTAAATTTAACAGTATAAAGTAATTTGTGGAAGTTGATTTTTTTTATGAAAATGCCCTTAAGAATTGCAGGAAGATATTCATATCATTAAATGAATAACCTGTCAAGTAATACATAGTACTTAATGACCTTATTTTATGTCCTTTAATATACTTTGTTCCCACAGCATTGTTTACTGCATTAAATAAAATTTTATGATCCATGGTTGAGATTAAAAAAAAAAAAATAGAAAACAGAGCAATGAAATTAATTTATATTTATCTATAACACAGTTAAATGAAAATGGATGGACATTTTGTTGGGTCATAAAACATATTAGTCAGAAGTAATCACAGAACAGCTGAGTCGGTTCTAGTCAACAACTGCTGAAGAAAATCTCAGAGGGACCAGGGAGCTTGAGAGCAGCATTTCTTTGTCTTTCAGATTGTTGTCAGGGAAAGCAGCCAAACATGCTGTATTTCTCCATGTAAGCAATTTTAAAATTAGCCAGTCAAAATATCAAAGATATTCAAATGCATATGTACGATATGTGAGAGAATTTCTCTGCTTCATCAATATACCCATTAAGAGAATATTTAAATACTGTATGTTCTCAGGATAAATTCCCGCTTCTTCAAAATATGCGTCTAAGATTTAACCCTCCACTTCCCAAAAGTGGAGGGTAGGAAACATTTCAAAAGATGTATATTATTCTGCTGTGTGCTTTTCAGTTTCCATGTCTAAAAAAATAAATAAATCAACAGCCAGTCTTAATAAACTAGGGCAGGGGTCTCCAAACTTGGCAACTTTAAGACTTATGGACTTCGACCATGTGGCTGGGGAATTCTGGAAGTTTAAATCCACAAGTTTAATAGTTGCCAAGTTTGGAGACCTCTACACTAGCATGTGAAAGAATTCAACAGACTATCTGAACATTCCTTGTGATGGGGGTGGGGTGGGGATTGGGAGAAATCACTATCAGTTAGTGGGATTTCTGTTTCGTTTATTTACAGTTACATATAGCATGAAGGAAGACAAACAATAAAAACTATCCATCTATAAAAACTATCCAGCTGGATCGAGATAAGAATTCTCAGCTAAGATAATTACAAGAATTCTGGGAATTGTAGTCCAACATAGCTGGACAGCATTACTTTATGAATTGTTGGTGCAAACACTTGGATAAACAGTCTCTCAACCTGATCCTCAAAGGGATAATTTAACTTTTCAAAGTGCCTTCGAGTTTCCTGCTAATTCCTCTCTTTGTCTACCCCATTTAATTTTTCCTCCACTCTCTTTCTGCTCCAGATTTCAGTTCTTTTTCTTCCATCATAGAAATGGATTTTAGTTCTGACCTTTTTCTTGGGAGAGAGAATCTGTTTTTCTTCCAAGGAAATATCAAACATTCATTATGTTTGATAATTTCTCTTTAAGAAGTAGAAGATGCTCATCAGGAGTGAAGATCTTGGGAAGATTGCTGAATCAAATGTTTTGCCACTGCCAGATTTGCAAATCTTCCAGAATCTCTTTGGTAGGAAGGAAACTCATATTGTTTTCCTTAAATATTAGAAGGGACCATAGATGAAATCAGTTAGCAACTTGACATAGATATGGTGCTAGCAAGTATTCTATTTTACTCCATGAGTAAGTCAAACACTTTTAAAACTGAAGTGTCCACTTATATAAAGTAAGACCTGACCCTTTTTTTTAAATGAACAACTTATTTTGGACTGTTTCATACTCCTTAAATTTCTAAACAATATCATCGGAATAAAATTTCTCTTGTAGGAATGGTTGCTTGTAACTTTTTAATTAGGGTATAATATTTTTGCTTTGTTTTGTTTTGAAAGGATTTTAAGTTATTCTTTTGCCTCAGCACAGTTCTTGGGATAACTTCTTCAGCTCCATAGTGACTAGCCAGCCCTGTCTCTATAATTGGTTTTCTGTCAGAATCTAAAAATAACAGTATTATATGCTTGCAAGCTTTAATTCAGGCTCTCATTTTTATTGTTACTCTGTTCTCTCCTTCACATTCTCTCTCTCTTTCACACATGCACGTTTTGATCAAAAATAGGTTACAGATACTGCATCTCATTCTGTAGCCCGTTTTGCGCCTGTAATTTTTCCAAGCCCTAAGCAAGATATTTGTAATATTGTATAATGACAGGATTAAGAGGCAAAAATGCCAGAAGCATTGCGTTTGACTAATGATTTATTAGGCATTCCTTCCTGTGAAAACTCACTGTGAAGCCATAAATTTTCAGGCATATTTTTACTGATGTGACCTAATTAGAGAGAAAATTAAATGTGTATTAAAATGTATATACAGTCTTCCATTTGAAAAAAAGTAGGTTCTTCCTGCTCTGTCATTTATGTCTTCCTGAGGGTCCCCCCCAAAAAAGTTATGGCTGATGATGCATTGTCTATTTAGAGTCCAAACTTTACCTTTCAGTTGTGCAAATACAGTCTCCTTACATTTACTTAGGTAACTTAGATGTCCATTTCAAGTACAAAGAAAAAAATAGTTTAGCTTTTACAGGCGTTATCATTAAATTCTTTGAAGTGAGATCAGTGAGAACATACATGGCTGTGAATAAGAATAGGCCTTTGAGCTGCCACAGTAGCACCTTCTCCTTTATCTTCCACAGGGATGTGCTACAGAGCTTCCCATGTCTTTTTCATTCTTCATAAATCTGATGGGGATAGTTACCTCTTTCAAAATATTTTAAGGCTCCTCCGTGTGTCATTTACCTTGGAAAAAGGAAGGATAATATGGAGATCTGCACTTCTAGATAACATCCCTCTAGTATGCTCTTTTTATTTATTTTTGTATTTATTTTTCACATTTCTGAACTGCCCATCTCCCTCAAAGATCTATCTGTCTATCTATGTACTCTAACTATCTTCTAATTTGCATTGGTCTCTACTAGTCCATTTTGGACATATGCTTCTGCATAGCCATTCATTTATAGTTCATTTATAACAACTTGAGCAAATTGATGCTAGTAGAGTGTCAAAATGAGTGGGAAAATGGGATCCTGGGGAATCATGCCAGGTACTGTATTGCAGATGGGCAATCAGTCTCTATCTGGATTCCAGTGTATAATAGTTTGGATCCAGAACATAGATCTGAGGAGTACCTGGTGAAAATCTGGCTTGATAGGCTGTCATCAAACATTGGCCTAAAAAGGAATCACTGAAATAGTTTATTGAACAAAGATTTGAGACCTGTTTCAGGTCTCTATCACTCACAGCCTTCATTTGTTCCTAAAGCCATAATTACAACCTTCACAGAAACTTGGAGAAGTTGCATTTCCCCCCAAAAAATATTGGTAGTGATCCATAGGCCATAATTTCCATTTAATTGCTATTATATTTCATATATATAAATTTTATATGGAGGAATAGAAGAGGATTTATGACATCAGAAGAATTTGCATAAAAATTTCTCAGGAAATTTTAAAGTAGGTTGTATATAAAAAAATTCCATAGGAAGAAAATGTGAGCAAAAAATTATATGGCTATTCCATATATATTAAGTATTTAGACCATAAAAGATAAATAGATAAACAATTTTGACTTCCCTAGCTGTGAGAATGATTAGCCTATTGTCATACTCTGGGATTTAGCCATTGTTCATCTGGTGCTATTTTTAAAATAATGATGATTAAAGATGCTCTTCTATAATCACATTTAATATTTATCTGTCCTTGGTGATGGGCTAATCTTAGTAATTGGCTATAGTGTGTTCCAAAACAAAACGCTTAAATGCCTGCCTTCTTACATAAGAAAGATCTAGTTCAGGGGTGTCAAACTCAAGACCCATAGGCTGGATCCAGCCCATGGAGTGCTTAAATCTGGCCGTGGAGCTGGCCTGAAAATATCAAAGGACCATCCCGCGGTGCCTCTGCTGGCCAAAACGGACTGCGGGAAGCTCCCAGTGGCCTGCTTTTGGTCCCCTCTGGTCTCCTGCAACGTTCTGCCAGACAAAAACCATTAGTTTTCCTAATAATGGAAGTTAAATGGTAGTTAAAATCAAAGTAATTCAAAATGCTGGGTAACAGTCTTGCTTGACTTAGACTGAATATCTATGGGATTACTATCTTCCAATGGCTACTGATCATCCAATAAAATTGGAAAGAGTAGACTTTCTCTGTGTCACTCTGTTTACACAATGCCATCTTTCTAGGCTTAAGGCTTTTCAGTAGAGTTCCCCATTCTTGGAAATTGCCTGAGTGTAAATTGGTCCCTTTCCTAGTGTTTTTTTTTTCCAGAAAGCCATACAAAACTGTTTTTTTCTGGAAAATATTTGGAATAGATTGGTGATGAGAGAAACCTCCTGCTATAGATTTGGCTGTTGTAGCTCTTTCTTATGATATTCCATTTCATTTTGCTAACATTTATTATGTTTATTTTATATTTCATATTATTTTTGTAACTTGAAATCTTACCGGACTGAATGGTATGGAACTAGTAAGTAAGCAAGTAAAGAAAGAAAAAAAACAATGAACATTGGATTCTGCAGTGCCAATGAAAAATGTTCCTTCCATATCTAGTATTAATTTTAAGACTAATTTTGGTACCAATACATTTAATGTTTGATTATTTAAATACTTTACGTAGTCTTCTGTGCTGTTCCAATGATATCTGACCTTGAGTGGTTTATACTTCTAATTCAGTAACAAGATTAAAATAGTGAACATAGCAAATAACATGTATTTTGGCTCTCACAATGCAAAATTACTACATGGTTGTTAGCAGCTTATCTGCTCCCAGCAGAATTTACTGTTGTGAAGAGAGAACCCTGTTAACAAGAAAACAAAATGAATGTATAATTTCTTTATCCTATTTTATGGTTCCATTTTATATATATATATATACATGCATAAAATTTGAACTGCAATAGCACAAATTCAAATTTGGCATTATATCAGATTTGTCATTTGAATATAGTGCACAATTTCTAATATAATTCAAGTTTTAAATTACAAATTTTTATCTGGAACACCAGTAATATCTTTCTTTTTTTGGTGGGGGGATATCTTTGACAACTATCAGATAAGAATTCTTAAAAGCTGCTAACTGTTAAATATCACACAAAATATCACAACTCTCAAATACAGGAAAATATTACTTGCCATCACACATGAGCTTCTAAATTCTGTCAAATATAAATACCACTGCATACAAATTAGATTTGCCAGATCCTAGCATCAAATATTTATTTATTTATTTATTTATTTATTTATTTATTTATTTATTTATTTATTTATTTATTTATTTATTTATTTATTTATTTATTTATTTATTTATTTATTTATTTATTTATTTATTGGATTTGTATGTCACCCTTCTCCCGAAGGACTCAGGGCGGCTCACAACAATAAGAAACAGAGAATACAAAAGTTAAAAAACAAATTAAAACAGAATATCCAATAAATAAAGTTAAACGTGGGAATACCAATTCAAATTTAAGATTTAAGATTTTAAAAGCTACAAAATCAGTCTAGAGTCAACCCAGGCCCGCCCGTTGGAAGAGCCAGGTCTTCAAGGCCCGGCGGAAGGTTCGGAGGTTGGGGATTATCTGGAGCTCCAGGGGTAACGTATTCCAGAGGGTAGGGGCTCCCACAGAGAAGGCTCTCCCCCTAGTATATGATCTTGATATTTATTTAATTTACATCCCACCAAATCATGCAACTCATGGCAGCTTAAAATAATAAAACAAACCAATATTTAATGAAATTAGAATATTTAAAGATGTGACTATAATAAATGACAAAGCAGAGTAACTCAATAACTCAGTAGAAAAATATCATATTCAGCCACCTTTAAGAGCTAAAAAAAAAGTGATACATATCCAGCAAAACTGTATAAAAACCTGTATGTTACTGTTTTGGGAAAATATATTATCCTTTAATATTTGATGGGATTTAATCACTAAGGGTTCAGTATTTACTGTTTAAGTAAAACGTTTTCTGACATCCTTTGTTATGTTTTACTGTACATTTTTGGCTATTCAAAAATAGACAGATTCACACAAAATGTTCTACCACGTGTCCAAAATTATTTAGATTTTTTTTTTAAAAAATGCAAAGTTTCTAATTGATTGCTACCATGTATAACTGAAATTCAGACAAATTCTTTTCCTTTATTTTTTAAAAAAAACATTGTGTTGAGTACATCTAAAAAAACTTAAGTTGAAATTCACAGCTTTAGCTTAAAACTGCCATTAATTAGCACAATAAAAAGTGTTCACTGTTTTGCTCGCATTACAGGACCTTAAGAATGAGGCTTTGCATTCATGCACCATCTGTTTTTACAGCAACTTGATCTAAGGAACCTGCACACTGGTATCTCATCCAAACATTTTGTCCACAGTGGATTAATAATGTAAAATATACAGAGACTTATTTGCTTTTGTTAGATTAATAGGAACAACTTGAAAAACCACGTGGTCTTATTGCAATAATTTTGATAAAGCAGTAAGAAATATGAGACCCGTATTACTACCCTGATCAGCCATTAATGGTCACGTTTGCTACTTAAGATTCCTCAATCAATTGCATAGAATGAGTTCAGATTGCTTTATTTAATAATGCTAATAAAAATAATGAGCTGCTGATTACATTGATCATAAGTGAAAAGAGAGGTCGCAATTAAATAAGAAATTCAAGCAGACATAAGACATTATTCATGAATTTCTTCCTGACAACTATAATGAAAAACTGCTGCTTTTATTATATGGTGAAATAAAGTATTTTCTCCATTGTTGAAATGTAAAAAAAACCCACCATAAATTAATGTTGTGGGAATTTACACTCCCATTTTTTATTTAGTTTTTACTGTTGATATCTCACCAAAGTATAAAAATATAAGTCATTCACAAGACCTAATAAAAGATAATAACCACTGAACCACATTGATATCAAATATGATACTGAATTTCATAGTGCAGCATCCATAATAAAGGTGTTATATTACTAAATCAAATCTCACTTGTCAGCATGTTGGGGTCCTGCATTTTGCACCAATTATAGTTTTTGAAGAGGCTTCAAGGATAACCACAGGTAAAGTACATTATATTAATCCAATCTAGAGGAGTGTGGGAAAGATGACTGTTGCCAGAGATCTAATACAAAAAGGGCTGCAACTAACCTCAGTTACTTTGGAAGTATAACTGAAAGGGAGCATGATAATAGTAATAATGTCTAAATATCTGGCTGACTGTGTGAACAGCAACAATAATAACTACAAAATAGACAAAATAATAAAAAATGAAGAAGCTAAAGTGCTCTGGGAGTTCAGAATTCAAAGAGACCTGTCACATAACATTATAAACATAACAATCGTCAATCAGAAGGACAAAATGTCTGAATTGTAGACCTTGCAATACCTGGAGATAGCAGTATAGAAAAGAAAGAATTGAAGAAAATCACACAACACAAAGAGCTTCAAAGAGAAGTAGAATATCTGTTGCAAAAGAAAGCAAAGATAGTGACAATAGTTAATAGGTGCTTTGAGTGCAATCTTAAAACATCTGGAATACCACTTGAACTCCATCAGCATTGACACAATCATCATCAGTCAATTGCAAAAGGCAGCTTTACTTGGAACAATTTATATCCTGCCGCAATACCTTTAACAACCTCAAGCAACAATAACTGACTATCTCAGGTCCTTGGATAAAAATGCCAAAGCCAAGCTAAACATCTGGCTGGCTGTGCAACCAACCATAATAATTTATCTTCCATAATATAATAAAACTAAAGCTGAATTTCTGATGCAATAGAGAGTATATTTAATTTCTACATCTACTTGAAAACTTTACCATGTTAAATGAACAATGCTTTTGGAGTCTTCATGTCATAATAATTAAGGCCAAGCTGTACTGATTATTTTTCCTGTCGTAAGAAAGAAGGGAGACCATATCTCTTCGGCTAGTGTTCTTATTACATGCTTGATTGTCCCACTGATCATAAATATTGGAAAGGAATAAATGACCTTTTCAAGCATCCAGAGTTGCATGTGGTGCAGGGTAATGGATCAAGGACTGTGCAGCCCTATTTACTGTACTTAGAAGTCCAACTAAACACAGCAGGGTTTATATCTGAGAAATATATAGAATATACTCCAATGGGAAGGTAATCATGCAGACAATTAGAAAAAATCCCCCTCATTATATAACATTATGCGGCCAACCTTCTTGCCACAAAATATTAGGAATCTTTGAATTGGTCTAATGAAAGCATGGTTAGAATAGGGATCATGATGACTGGAGAAGTTCATATTGAGATAGGTAGATAGGTACTTTATCTAGCCTTGAAGATTTCTGTCATTAGAATTTGGCAATCCTCATCAGATGTTTCTCATCTTAGTCTTTTCCCCTATGGCTTTGACCTCTTACACTGAGTATCACATTCTACTGCATGCTCATAGCCTAAATCTACCTCATCGCTGTTCTCTCACAATGGAAACAGATGGGATGGATATATTCTGTTTTCATTACAGTTTTATCCCAAAATATTGGATAGGTATGAATGGCAGAAATTTCACTTTATTTTCTGAATGGAAACACTACTCTGTACTGTTGATGCAGCCAACCTTTGGCACAAGAAGATTTTTTTTCCTCACTCATAGAAGGATGCTATGGTCTAGTCTTTATTTCATCTGAGAAAATTCAGAGAAAGTCATTGGAAATATCCTCCCCAAACTGTCATTTATTTTTTATTTGTGCTCATTCTGGAATATGACCAGAATTAGTGAGTTAAAATCCACATGTCTTAAAGATGCCAATATTGGGAACCCCTGATCTACTCTAACTATCCATGATGTTTAGCTACTTCCATCAAGAATAGAATTCAAGTAGTTTCTGCTAAATGCCATCTCTTTGTTTTTTTGCTAATATGGATAGGTGAAAATATACAAAATATACAAAAGAATGAAGGCTATTGCTTAACGCATTGTAAGCCGCCCTGAGTCTCCAGAGAAGGGCGGCATATAAATCAAATTAAAAAAAAATGTTTTCTAATGATTGCTTCTTTAAACTATTTTTTCTGTGCCAGTTTAAAGAAGCTCTATGATAGCAATAACCTTGGCATAGTACATTTCCTTGGGAATTGACTTAATGATTGCTCAGTTTTGCCTTTAGCCATCATATTTCCAATTGGTCATTAATCCTTGGCTGGTGCCAAAATCCTTTTGATAGTTGCTGTGTTTAATTCACAGAGGTTATACAGGCTGCAAACATAGCAACAGGGGTTTGCTTAATTTTATTACTTCATGAAATCTGTGATATCTCTCATGTAAGTCCATGCAGAAAAGAAAAATATGTCTGACAAAGACAAACCACTTTGGATGGGTTTTTTTTCCAGCAAGAAGTGGTCCAGCTCCTTAGGATCAGCTTGACTTATTTTACTGATTTCTTGTAACTACAACTTCTATGTTTGTCATCTTTGAGGGATCTGAGCAGTTTTACCAACCCAAATTTTTTCACAAGTGTGATTTTAGCATACATAGTTTTTTAAATATGTATTTAGAAATTCTGACTTGGAAGAACCTGAATTAATCAGCATATCTGATGCATGTTTCCCCAAACAATCATGCTTTGTCATATAGTGATCACTCAGTAGGTAACTGTAAGAAAATTATATATCAAACCTGCCCAGCAATCTTTAAATCTCCTACTTGAGAAGAGAGAAGACATGGTAGGAAAGCTGCCCCTTCCCCACTATAATTCACATCTACCCTCTTTATTATGTAAAGCATTTGGCTTAATCCATTACTTGGGATGAGGGTAACGATCAGGAGAGGCCTAATTGATCTATCTCCTGAAGATAAATCTATCAAAGCTTTGAATCTAAGTCCTAGCCTACAACATTTGGATGTTAATATGTAAAGATACGTTAGTTATGTTTTCATTTAACAGTAGACTTTAAGAGAATTAGGAATGATCTTGTAGAAACTCTCAAACGTTCCATAGAACTAAAATTCCCTGGATTATGATGGAGAACTGTAATAATTGAACAAGCTTGAAACCATTTCTTCCCAGCGAAATAGCCAAAATACCTACTCTGAATCCTTAAACTGTCTGAACTAACTAGAACCTTTTGGATATGATAGCATGTTACAAGCATTCTCACAGTGATTTCTATAGTGTAGAGGTCAATTGTTATTCATCTATGTCTGCATAATCATCACCCTTTCATCACCTTCTCTTTTAGCCTTCCAGAGCCCTCCCTGTTACCTCTGTTCAGGATAGTAATTTCTCTATGTTGGAAGGCAAACTTAGCATCAAAGCAGTAGGGCTCAGCTCTTGATAATTTTATTTTTAAATATGATTCAGGAATTACACAGGAATCATGAATATTCTTAGAAATAAAGATCATGCCTCAAGCTGGTGTTCTGCATTATAGCATGTTACTTCCCCCTTTGTTTTCGGCTTTTCTTCTTAGAAATAAAAGGAACCATAAAATAATAAAATTAAGCCTGCTGAGTATGAAGGAAGCCATATCTTGTCTCTGATTGAGATAGGATGTAGGAAATTTGGAACTTAAGAGTAAGCCTAAGATTAATATCGATCACAGGATCAAACTCAATTGCGTCACGTGACATATCGTGACGTATCATGAAATCTTTTTGCCTTTGCAAAAAGTAAAGCTGGGGTGGACATGCGTGATGCATCTGGCCAGTGAGCTGCCAGTTTGACAGGCCTGATTATAGGAAATAAACAATCAATGGGTAATTTGGATATTGCTCTTCCAGCTCTTATTTTTCTACAGTATTGTATTGCATATAAACTGAACCACTGCAATGGGAGAGAGGACATATTAATTTGTCTTGTGCTTGTAAAAGACCCACATCTCCATCTTTCCCTGGGGTCCTTGGTAATTCTTGAGCTTGGTTGTTTTCTTGCAGATTGGTTGGGGATGTTACTTGGAACCCTGACATTTTCACTATCAAAGTAGATAACATTACTGCTAGTAGGTTGTAGGGTTGGTTCTTGCTTTATATACTAACAGCTTACCATGTCAGTGTTGGTGGGAGTGGTCTTGGATGTTCTCAGAAAACCTCACTCCCTACTAGCACTGATGATGTTATCTAGTTTGGTAATGAAATGTCTGCAAAAACACACCAAGGTCAGAGAGCACCAAGGATCCCAGAGTTCAGTCCTAAACTACAATGATTCAGGTACAATGGCATTGGGTACTACCAGAACAATACTAAGTAAGATAATTTACTTCATCCTTTTTTCATCATTTATTTATTTATTTATTTATTTATTTATTTATTTATTTATTTATTTATTCAATTTGTATGCCGCCCCTCTCCCAAGACTCAGGGCTGCTCACAATGCATTTAAAATCATTATAAAAAACATTTAAAAATTAAAAACATTAAAAACATTAAAACTCATTCACACCATTCATGGCCGGATCTCGCCGGATCGCAAGAGCGAGATCAATGGCCCCAGGCCTGCAGGAAAAGCCAGGTCTTCACAACTTTTTGGAAGGCCAATAGGATGGGGATGGTCCAGACCTCAGGAAGTAACTGGTTCCAGAGAGCTGGGGCAGCCACAGAGAAGGCCCTCCCCCGCAGGCCCGCCAGCCAGCATTGTTTAGCTGATGGGACCCGGAGGAGGCCAACTCTGTGGGATCTTACCAGTCGTTGGGAGTTATGCGGTAGAAGGTGGTCTTGAAGATACCCTGGGCTTTAAAGGTAATAACCAACACCTTGAATTGTGACCGGAGACCAATAGGGAGCCAGTGCAACTCATGGAGAATTGGTGTAATGGGGGTGTACCTAGGTGCACCCACAACAGCTCGCGCGGCTGCTTTCTGGACCAACTGTAGTCTCTGAACACTTTTCAAGGGTAGCCCCATGTAGAGCGCGTTGCAATAATCTAACCATGAGGTGACAAGGGCATGAGTGACCATGAGGATATCTGATTTTTGAGAATATCTATCTTATCCATGCATCTTTCATAAATCTATCTAACATATTTTATACTATTTCTTAATCATACTCCTTATGTGGCTTATAAAAAGTTGATAACCATTACTTCCAATATATGTTAAATTATTTTTTATATATGGTAAAATGTAACACAAATGAAAAACATGATAATCTAAGGGAACAAATTCATACAAACAGCATGAGAAAAGTATCTGGCCAATATAGAAAATAGTATGGCAAACCTAAAATAAATGCCTTCCAATTTTTAACTTGTCTAATTTGTTTCTATAAAAAAAACAAATGTAACATTTTGAGGTAAGTGAAGAAATGACCACAAGGTCATTCTTTTTGTTTCTTATAGCTAACTATGATTATTCCTGTCAGTCAGTTATTGTTATATCACTCCTGTCACTCACAAGAGCAGCTGCATTACATTATTTAGCAAACTGAGACATTCAAGGAGTATTCTGTGTTAGGGAGGACATTGGGGTGTTTTAAAAATGACAAGCCAAGTAAATTGTCCAACGAAAAGAATAAAGCAATAGTGAGCTGTTTGGTAGAGGTTACCCTTACTTTGGCTGCATATAAAACATGGACATTTTATTTTACCCTTGACATATGACAGATGTAATCCCAGTGAATGTTATCGGCATCAACCTCACTATCAGCCATTGAGGTCAACATGGATACAAAATGAACGAGACACCAACATTAAATGAGGTGGTGATTAAAGGACAAGAAACAAGCAAGTCAATGCAAATAAAATGAACTGCATATTACTTTCAGAAGAGAAATTAAAAGCTTTTTTTCCCCTGAACATACACATGCTTGAATCTCACTTGTAATTGGGCAGGGTTATTTATTTATTTATTTATTTAGTTATACTGGTGAAATCATTTATGTTTATAACTATTGGTCTTCCTGAATAGCAAATTAAGCTATGTTATTAATTATTTAGCATGTTTTTAAACTTTATACTAACAACACAATGTTTAAGCTAATTAAACAAATCCAGAAACAGGTAAGCAGCAAGAAAATAAATCAAGGACATGGAATAAATATAGTGATTGCTGAAGGTCAGGCAGGAAAAATAGATGTGTAATAAATCTGAAATGAATCTATAAATTTTTTTGTAGCCTTCCCCTACAAATACAAAGGAAGACTCCTGGATGAAAATGTAACTGTATGACTAATACTTACATTTATAATCTTCACTTGCGCACAGTCACTCACGCCTTTGTTACCTCCCGGCTGGACTACTGTAATGCTCTTTACATGGGGCTCCACTTGAAGAGCACTCGGAGGCTCCAACTGGTCCAGAATGCAGCCACGGGTAATTATGGGTGCAACTTGTTGCACCCATGTAACACCTTCCCTGCGCAAGCTGCACTGGCTCCCAGTGGTCTTCTGGGTGCGATTCAAGGTGTTGGTTGCCACCTTTAAAGCGCTCCATGGCTCAGGGCCTGGGTACCTATGAGACAGCCTTCTGCCACCGATAGCCTCCCACCGACCAGTTCGCTCCCACAGAGAGGGACTCCTCAGGGTGCTGTCGGCCAAATTATGTCAGCTGACGACACCCAGGGGGAGAGCCTTCTCTGTGGGAGCCCCTGCCCTTTGGAAATAACATTTTTCGCTCCCCTCAAGCCTCCACACATGCCCTGCACTTACCTGCATCCAAAACAGGCCATGGGACTCCTGGGAGGGGCGGGATGGCATGGGATTTTTGGGGTTCTCTGAACTGCACAGAATCTTAGCTAGAGGTTCTCCCAAACCCCTGTGAACCCCCAGCAGCCCACCCAATACGGACAACCATTTGACAGGGATGGCATAAGGTCTCCTGCCTTGAGGAGGCAGTTAGACTATGTTGGATTCTATCTTCTATGTTTCTAGCTTCTAATGGGTTCCTCTACATTGGATGTGAAAGGCTGATAGCCATCTGCCTGGGCTTAATTTGTATTCTTGGCTGGACCCGATGGCCTAATTTCTCTCTCCAGGTCTACAATTGGTAGGAAAAAGTGCATTAAAAGTTTATTAACACTAGAATTCCATGCTTCTGGGATAGATTTCATTTTCTTAGTAGATTTAGATGACTTCACCCTAGTGAAGAGGCAATATTGATTAGATGATAGGACATTATTTTTAGCCATGTTAGAAATCCATTTTGGACAATGGCACATAGCTTTTGGCAAGCTACCCTCCATTTGCTCCTAAAATAGAAAAATTACTTACTGCCTAGAAATATAAAAAGATACCACTGAATGGTGTATGAGAAAAAGTTTATAGCTAGTTCATGACTTCACATCACAGCATACTTAATACTTAACTATAAAGAGATAGAATATACTATATCTCTTTCAAAGTTATTACAGAGTTGATGTACTTGTATTATGATTTCTATTACATCCTGAAGGAAATATGGGGAAATATTCACCCTAAGCATGCTTATTTGCTATTATTTTTGATAATTATCAAGCCGTCCATGGGCTTTTAAAGATTGCAGTCAAGTTTGCTAGATGACATTTCTTGTCTCCCCTGGTACGTTGTTCAGCAGACGCAGCTCACTTTTCCCCATAAACCAGAAGAGGGTGCTCTGAGAATATGTTTTCATGATTCATACAATTTTCACATATCCTTTTGTTCCTCCTTTTTTTTTCGGGGGGGGGGGATCTGAACTAAACCAAACCTCTCCTCTCTTTTCCATCATTATTCCATCGTTATTTGTGCCCTTTGTAAAAGGATTTGCCAGTGAGTGAAAATCTCTCTCTCTTTCTGAATTAGTGAGCTGATTTTGAAAAGCCAAGCAACAGTAATGTTGGAATAAATCTTGTCAAACAATTCACTGCAAGTAATCAATCTGCTGTTTCAAGAAAGCAATGAGGTCTTCTCTGTATGTGGACCACTATCTGCTGTATGTGCTGAGATTTTAGGGAGGCTGCTCCCTGAATATTAATTTTTTTCTGGAGCAGAAATAGAAGTGGGGTGGTAAAAGATAATGGTTACTATTATGCAATAAAACTGTTGCTCTTGTTTAATTGTTTTTTTTCCCTCACAGCACTTCAGATGAAGAGCCTCATTTTGGTACTTCTCTTTTCCTCATGGCAGGATTAGGGTTAGGGTTAGGGTTAGAGAAAGGAAAAGATTATGATTATTAGAAGGAAGTTTAACCAGGACTCATGGTGTAGGTGAACTTTTGTCTTTTCCTCTCTCTAAGATTAGAGCAGAGTAACATAGATTTTGGTATTTATTTGGTGTACATTTACACCACCCCCCAAAAAAGAGAGATAAGATGGGTGCTTGATTCAGAATTGATTTTTTTTATTAAATTGAAAATTAACAATGAATCATCTATCCACCCATCCATCCATTTTAAAGAAGGTCAGTAACTTTCTGATGGATTAATGAAACCTTGCATTTTTCATTCATCTGCTCTAAATTAAGCAGGATTTTTTCTAACTACATATAATAGGAAGGCACAAATGGAAGCTAAATTTGATTATTATACACCACCATAAAAGTGATTGGTTGTAGATAAATTGGGGCAGCGTTCATTTATTTCCTTGTCCCTTGAATTATTGTCACTAGTTTTGAAAAATGCATTCAAAGCGATTGACGAAACAGATGATTGATTAAACTTCAAGAAATCAACTTGTTTCCAATATACTTGTGAGAGTTCTTCAGGTATGAACAAACAAAACCCAGCACCCAATGATCTTATTTGGTTTTTTTTTTAATTTTCTTGTAAAGCAGCTCATTTTTATATACATTTCAAAGACAGAAGTATATCTATAAAAGATCAACTATAAAAGCAGCATTCCCCTTCTCCCTCCTGCTTCTAACTTCAGAAGAGTGGAATCCAGCAAACTGATCCAGGGATGAATGGCTGTACTATTTGGAAACTATCTCCCTTCCCATAGTAACACTGTTGCTTCAATCACAGCGTGCTTATCCTAAACTACTGCAAAATATGTATTATTAAATAAAGTGTATTACTAATTCCTCACGGAATTCATCAAAGGTTTCAATTAACATTTAGCAAACAATCTGTCAGAACCTACAGATTTTCTTGGAGCTACCCTTTCTGGCTGACTGTGATTGATTGATCCTATACTGCTTTACCTACTACTACTGTCTACTATCCTATCTAATACTACTACTACTATCCTCAGTACATAGTGACTATAATGACAACCATATTTCATTGATCTTCAGTCCCCGAGGAACTTATTTTTCTTTATTGTGATGAAACTGCATAATTCCATCTTTGCCTGCTAGTCATGTTTTCTTCCTTCTCTAGGTCCAATGGCAATGCTCTTCTT
Source organism: Pituophis catenifer annectens (assembly GCF_029215685.1). Lineage (NCBI taxonomy): Eukaryota > Metazoa > Chordata > Lepidosauria > Squamata > Colubridae > Pituophis > Pituophis catenifer. Next base: position 302,297,222 of record NW_027256881.1, read on the forward strand.
GCCAGCTTGTTAGTCTATTTTAACTTCCTGTCCTCTCTCATGAGAGCCTTTCTCTGTGTGGGAAAAGAAAAGAAATTTTTTTTTACATCTTTTGTATTCCCATATTATCAGCTGCATGAAGAATGGCAGAAAGTACAGTATTTAACTTTTCATTCTATCACAATAATTTTTTTTAAAAAATAAAACATATGGCTCAGGTGTCTGTGGAAAATCTCAGTCAACCTGGTCATGGTTGTCCCAAAAGGGCTTTTTCAAAAGGCAACTGGAGCTAAAGAAGCTTCTCAGATGAGAAGCTAAACATTTTCAAGAAAAAAACAAAGTCCAGTTGCCTTTTGAAAAAGCACTTTTGGGACATATAACTCAGACAAAACAAATGGTACTCTGCCTAAACCAAATTGAATTGTACTTCAAAAACAAACAAACAAACATCTAAAGTATTAATACTTTCCAGAACATAAATGCAATTACTTGTTGATTGAAAGACAACGAAGAGTAGGTAATTTGGCAAAGATGTCTAAACTTGGGAGCAACTCACCCACATCTTTCTCTTGTATTCCCCAAAAATGTGCCTTTCCATACTTTAGGAAAGAAAAAAAGAGAGTCTTTCTGACATAATAAAGCATGGAAAGGCTCATACAGAAAAATATTCTCTCTTGGTTATTCTAGTCTCAGTCATGTATGAATTTATAGGTTAGGATAAGTTATTTAATTTAACTTTAATCAGACCAACCATGTGATTGTTTTAATAAATGAGACATGGATCAGCTGAATTTTCCAAATTCTTTTCAAAGCAGATTCATATAATCCTAGGATTTCTATTGGTCTATCAAACTAGCCTGACCATTCCACTTTTTTAGATTGGCTGTGGATAGTAGTTATGAGATACAACCAAACCTATATTATTGCCAAAACTGATACCTTCAGGAATGTCTTTGCTATACTGTGATTTAATTTGTTTGCTCCTCTCCAGTTACTTTCTGACATTAGACAGTGATTTAGAACTAGAATATCTCTCCTTAGATTTCCAAAGAGAGGATATAATTGGCATAAACGGCACCAATTTACAAAAATTGGAACAATCTCCCAATGTGTATTCATGCATATATTAAATGTATGGAACAAGTTGCAATCTTGATATGCTATAATGAATAATCATCTGAATATCCAAAACTATCTTCTGAAATTGCCCTTCCAAAAAAATTGCAGCTGATGTAAAATTGTATCCAAGTTATACCCAAGCTTTTCAGTTCAGAAAACTGTGATACTGGTTAGTAGATCCTTCTCTTTCTTTCTCTTCTCTTTCTCTTTCTCTTTCTCTTTCTCTTTCTCTTTCTCTTTCTCTTTCTCTTTCTCTTTCTCTTTCTCTTTCTCTTTCTCTTTCTCTTTCTCTTTCTCCTCTTCCTATTCCTCTTCCTTCTCCTTCTGTAGAAGTTTATCAGAACCAAGAGGGACTTCATAGATTGATATATTTTTGTTCTATGTAAATGACAGTATTATAGGCTGACCCAAATTGATATAATTTGGCAGGAGTAAGACAAAAAACAAAAGGGAAAAACAATGATCTTCCCCTTGCTTTTTAGAGTAAGAAGTATTCATATTGCTACCGTACATTTATTTGCTTATCCATCCCTTCCTTTGTCCTTCCTGCTCCTGTAAGCCAGGAAAGATCAAACATGTTTGTAGCAGATAGCTTGTCTCCAAGGTTCCTATCCACATCCCTGGGCAGTAGAGATGAAAAAGTATGTGTTAAGACTCTGTGGAGTACATATAAGCTGGAAATGATGACGGAGGAAATGTTTAACACCCTCTGCTACTTCCAAAGTTGTCTGGGTTTAGCTTAGAAGTGCATTTCCTTTGGAACAGTAATGTGTAAACATGTAATTTGGCATTTAGCAGTGGAGATAGAGTTAGGAAAGCTATTTTGCTATTTTTCATTCTGGGCTCTACAGGAGGGAGGAATCTTTGAAAGATTCTGATTTCTGGAGTATTTATGAATCTTTTCTATTAGCGACTAATTCTGTCTCATCTTCTGCTCCCCAATTTGAAATATTTATACTCAGCATTTGTTGTATTGCTCCAGAGTTGGTCTTGACTCTTAATGAGTACAAGTACATGTAACATTTTTGGGAGAGTTTTGCCATTTTCTCAGGGCTAAGAGAAAATGACTGGCCTAATGTTAATCCTGTTGACTTCTGTGCTAAATCATGATTAGAATTTAGGCTCCCCCATTCCTAATCCAGCCTCTTAATCACTGATCAAACTGTCAAGGCTGCGTTAAGAAGATAGATAAAAGATACCATGAGAATAATTAATAGGAAACAGATCCCATCTTTTTGAGAAGATTACAGTTAAAATCTTGCCTTTTGAGTTTGAAGCAGTTTTACATCTATTCCCCACAACCCTATCTTCTGGCAACAGCATTTCAAGATTCTGATGCCTGGAGTCATGTGCTGAGCGGCCAGCTATATACAGTGACTAAATAAAAAGATGAACTCAGCTGGCTAGGTTTCATTATATATTTTTTCCTGCAGAAAGGCAGGAAAACAAACTATATAGTTATAATTTCAGCATCTTTGGAAGTAGCAATTGCACTTAGATTTATATACCACTTCATAGTGCTTTACAGCCCTCTCTAAGCAGTTTACAGAGTCAGCATTTTGCCCCCAACAATCTGGGTCCTCATTTTACCCACCTCGGAAAGATGGAAGGCTGAGTCAACCTTGAGCCTGGTGAGATTCGATCTGCCAAACTGCTGGCAGCCGGTGATCAGCCGAAGTAGTCTGCAGTACTGCACTCTAACCACTGCGCCACTGCAGCTCAAGTATCAAAGTATCAAAGCTCTTTCTATAAATATTACGCTGCCACACATATATGCACATGCAGTATTTTCCCCCAGGGGCAGGATTTTGTTGTCATTCTAGCCATTGTTGATTTTTTGATCTTCTCAAAAGAGAGAGGGGGGAGGGGGAGGGAGGGAGGAAGGGAGAGAGAGAGAGAGAGAAAGAGAGAGAGAGAACAAAATGAAATGATTCTAAAGACAGTATAAGGGCCAGATTTTAATGGTTTATCTATTTAATCCACAAACAATAGATTAGTTATTTCTAAGAGAATGATACGTTAGAGCCAAGAAGATATTAAATTTTTAGTGGAACAAATTAGCAGATCCCAGAGGAGGAGATTTGGTAAATTATTTAATATTGCTTCCCCATGCTACCCACTATAGCATATTTTCTTGTCTCATGCATTAAATATGAGGTCTAAAAATATATAAAGCTTTGAGAATCCATAGATCATGAGAACCTTTTGGAGAAAAGTTGTTATATCTCATGGCTACAGAGTTGGGTCTATTCAACATATTGTAAATTTACACATGAATATATATGTGTATATGCATATATCTATGTATGAATATTGTACACCCACATCCACACACAAACATACACTATTACAGTAGTGTATTTTTAATCCACTGAAAAACAGAACATTAGAAGTAGAATTGTTTAAACTTGATTAACTCAAAATACCAGAAAGGATATTAGCACATTAAAGACAAAAGACATTGTAAATGAATATTATTACCCTGATTTATAAAAAAAGAAAGAAAGAAAGAAACAGAAAGAAACAGAAAGAAAGAAAGGCTTGCAATTATATTTGGTGATCACTGAAAATCTATATATCAAGTGACCTATGACCATAATTTCTCTTGATTAATTGTTTTCATATGATACGTCAGTTTGAGTTTTCTAAGATAACTTAAATCCGTGGGGATCTACCTCCTTTCTGCTTGAGTTTTACCATCCCAAAAGACTATGGGATGGTGAAACCCCCGCAGCAGAGGAAAGCAGCTGGAGCAATCTAGGTTTTAGTCAAATTACATAGCCAGCTTTAGATGAAGCCGAGGTGGCGCAGTGGTTAGAGTGCAGTACTGCAGCTGCTTCAGCTGACTGCTAGTTCAGCAGATCAGCGGATCAAATCTCACCGGCTCAAGGTTGACTCAGCCTTCCATCCTTCCGAGGTGGGTAAAATGAGGACCCAGATTGTTGGGGGCAATATGCTATTTAGTGTACTGTCTTTGGTGTAAACCGCCCAGAGTCCTCGGAGAGTGGACTGCATAGAAATATGACTAATAAATAAATAAATGAATGAATGAGTAGAGGTTTTATGTCAAACTTGAAATGCCTGAGTTACTAAGTTCACACAAGCAAAATATAGTTAAACTGGGCATAAATAGAGCCAATGAAAAGGGAACATACAGGCTTCTGTTTCATGATATAAAATTTGAAATTAAGGATAGAGACAGTCTATGATCTTTTCATATTGAAAAGATCATATTGTCTAATCTATATTTAAATAAATAGCATTACAAAATGCACCATAAAAGAATTGAAAGGAAAATTAATAAATGTATCCTTTACAGGCAAGAAATGTAAGCAATAACTCACTCTTTCTCATATTTGAAGAAATTAGTATAAAACTATCTGGATATAATAAGTAGCTATCATTTAAAAGATGTTCAATAGGAGTATGCAAGATTCAGTTAGGAAATTTGATCTGAAGGTAATTTGATTGAATCACCTTTTTGAACTGGCTTGATTACTTAGATCAAATTATTGAATCAAACAGGTACAAGATGAATCAATTTATTTCATTTTCATAACTGTTTACTTAGAATGAAAATCTAATCTAATAGGCAATTTCAATCCAATCAGATCTGATTTAAGCTGTCCAGTATATCAGAATTATTTTCTCATTACTATGAAGTATTTTATTCCATTACCACCTCTTCTTTACTTTCAGTTTATTTCTTCTATTTAATTTTGGTACCTCCCAATGTTTACACACCTGAACAGATATATAATGATGGAATTTTCTTTGCATTTGCACAAGGATGTATATTATTGTGGTGTCGTATAAGAGGTGGTGAGTTTATTTTTTATTATGTAGACTATGTACAATTTTTGCAAGTATGGCTCAAAGGCAGAGGTATATGAGACACATGGTGCTAGCTTGTATGCCTTGCAAATTGATTGTTCTGAAAAAGGCAGCCTAGGAAAATTTAAAATAGATCTCAAGAGTGTGAGTTCTAGACCTACACCAGCACTAAGATGCCACTTGCATGGAGGCTAACTGGATTTATTTAGCCAGACTCTGGCACGCAATGAGTTCCAACAGCAAATGCAGCAAAGATGTAAAGTTATCTAGGCAAGCCATGCCCTTCCGCTGGCACTGTCCTTGCCCTATTGTGAGCTGTGTGTTGGAATGACCAATTGGTTGCCACCCGGCCGTTCTGTGGCCTGGAACAGCTGACCGTTGGCCCGTTGCTACTGCTGCATCGACCAGCTGATCGTCAGCCTGTCTCTGGAGCTCCAAACCCCAGCTGCACAGCTCACTCTCTGCTGATCAGCTGGTCCTTGGCATTCATCGGCACGCTGCTGCAGCCTCTAAGTCTCTTCATCCCCCATCACCAGTGCAGAGGCTCCTACCTTTCTGGGGCTTTGGGGTTTGACAGTAAATGTCTCATAGCAATTATATCTTCAGAAACAACTTTTCTTGCTGTTATTTCTAAGAGAAAAGAAACAAAAAGTAAATGGAGAATGAGATGCCAGATCAGATGAAAATTTACAGCTTCCCACCTTTATCTCTCCACTGACAACTTGTGTGATTTTTTAAACCATATGTTTAAGGGAGGTTTTCAGTCCTTGATTATTCTTATTTGTCTCCTTCAATCCCTGTGAGCAGTTCCAGTTTGGCAGCTGAAACCCACAAATTCCTTCTGGGTTGTACACACTAAATTGTATAGGCTACCTTTAGGCTTCCACCACCTCTGGAAGAGAGATGTTCATTAGGATTTCTATTGATTTATTCAAAATGCCCAAGGACTTGGGTTAAGATTTTGGCATGGGATATTGCACTTTCAGAAACAGCACCTCAATCTGAATGTGTATTAAGACTAACTGCCTGCTTTACCTTCAGACCACCCACTCTAGGTTAATTATTTCTCTCATCTTACTACAGGAACAGATTTAACTGCAAACTGCTCACCACAAGCGCCAAGAAATTTGGATCAAGGTATGATAACTCTTCAGGGATCAAAATCTACCCTGTTTTTGCCAGTCTAAATGGCACAAACAGTTAACTATAATTGTAGAACAAGAGTGGAAGCTGTTATGTATACCATTATCATTCTTTGCAGTGTTTGCAGAGAAGGTTCAGGGGGGCAGACTGACAACAGCATTTTTCTGTATGTGTGGTAATGTTGCACAAATGGCCAAAAACTGTTTCAAAAGCTGAAATATGAGTTTTGGACATGAGCCCATCTTCCTCATAGCATTTAAGGATACTTGGATTTCATTCACTTCTGAAGCAGAAGCGTAATTCCAGGAAAATGGAGCACTATTGTCATAATCTAACTACACAGTTTTACCCTTTTGGTTTTCATCAGACTGAGATACAGTTAGATGTTTATGGGGAAATACAGTACAGTATTGATTAAAAATCAAAGCAGAGAATAGATCTTTCATTTTTTGGCCTTCAGCTTCTGAAACAGTATGCCTGGCAATTTAATCCTTGGTAGTGCTGGACTTAAGTTTTTGCTTTTGAATAACAGATTGGTTTGTTATATAGTTGCTCTCCTCCATGATTTTATTTTGGAGAAAGCCACTGTCCTGGTATGTCTTACCAAGATCTGGTTGGGCTTAAGGTGGTGTTGATTCCCTTCTTGGAAATGTACTCACATGGGGTTTTTTTTGTTCTGTACCACCTGAGAGCCCAGGGAGAAGAGGAGGGGAACTGTTTTTACTCGTGAGTCTTTATAGGCTTTTGGAGACTCTGCTCTGTAGATAAAAAGATTTCCCTGTTTCTTTCATCTTTTCTTATAGGAAAATAGTCCAGCCTATCAAAAGCAATACTGTAGAAGAAAAAATAGCAAGAGAGGAAAGAAAATATTAAGAGACCACCTATCTACTCTAGACAAATTCAAATCACTAAGACCAAATGGATTACATACATCCCAGAGTTCTGAAGCTGCTGGCAGACATGATCTCAGAACCACTGAACAAAATATTTCAAAACTCCTGGGAAACTACTAGAGGTCTGCAAATAGTTGAGGTGGTCCCAGTCTTATGATACAGGAAACTTCAAACCAATCAGCCTGATATCAATACTTGGGAAAATAGTAGAAAAGATAATCAAGTGGTGGCTTTGCAAGCAGCTAGAAATGAGCAAAGCTATTACTAGAAGCAAGCATGAGTTTGTTAAAAACAGATCATATCAGACAAACCTTATTGCCTTCTTTGACAAAGTGACTAAATTGGTGTATCAGAGAAATACTGGGAACATAGTTTACTTGGACTTCAGTAAAGCATTTGATAAAGTAGACCACAGCCTAATTCTTGGCAAGATAGAAAATGTGGGACAGAGAGCATCACCACAAGATGGATTCACAACTGACTGACCAACTGCACTCAATGTGGAGTCCTCAATGAAACTACATCTAAATGGAGGAAAGCATCCATTGGGACACCTCAAGGTTCTGTCTTGGGCCCAGTACTCTTCAACATCTTCATAAATTATTTAGAGAACAGGATAGAAGGCAAACTCATTAAATTTGCACATGATACCAAGCTGGTGGTTTATTTTTAGAAGATAGACTCAAGATACAGAAGGATCTTGACAGACTTGACAAATGGATTTTATCCAACACAATACAATTCAGTGGTGAGAAAAGTAAGGTCTTATAGTTAGGCAAGAAAAATAAAATGCACAGGAATAGAACAGGTGGTATCTGGCTCAACAATAGTGATTATGAGAGCAGACTAGGTTTCCTAATAAGCAATCACTTAAGTATGAATCAACAAATTGCCAAAAAAGCCAATGGAGTCCTAAACTACATCAACAGTAGTACTGGTATAAAAAGATGTTGAGACTCTAGAAAGAGTTCGGAAAAGAGCAACAAAGATGATTGGGGACTGGAAGCTAAACCATACAATGAATGATTATGGGAAGTAGGCATCTAGTCTAATAAAGAGAAGGATACTGAGTGACATGATAGCAGTCTTCCAATATTTGAGGAGTGTCACAGAGAAGAGGGGATTGATCTCCAACCTGAGGGCAGGATTAATCTCCAACCTGAGGGCAGGATAAGAAGTAATGTACAAAAGTTTATCAAAGCTAGAATTAAGGAGAAATTTCCTGACAGATGAGTTGACTCCATGAGTAGAGGGTGCTCCATCTCTGGAAGTTTTCAAGAAGAGATTGGACAGCCATTTGCCCAAAATGGTGGAGGGTGTCCTGTCTGAGCAGGGGGTTGGACTAGAAAACCTTCAAATTTCCTCCCAACTCTGTTATTCTATGTTATACCATTCATGTTAATCTTCAGGTTCTTTAAACCCTAATCCTTTTTTCTCTTGATAGATTTAGTAAATTTGATAAATTTGTAATCCACTTAGGCCCACCAAGCCCCAAAATTCAACCAGTCAGGTTGATAAATCACCCAAAAGAAAAAAAAAAGTTCAAAGAGGAAGGAAAAAAGAAAGTTCTTTGCTATTTCCCAGCTTCTATTTACTTTCTCTGTTTAGTTTTCATCTAAGTTCAAAGACCTACACTGTTAAAAAAGTTACAGTGTTTTGCTCTCTGTCTCTGCTGTCTTGTATAAACAATTTGCTAGAGCAGGTGTTACTGTAACAAACAAGTTTATCTTCAATATATAGTCAAGGTCATACTTTCATTACTTTTGCTTCTCTGCAGTTTTCTCCAGTAGATGTCACTGTTGCTCTATTTCTGCCTCTTTTTCTTTTGTTAGCTTAAATTGTATCATCTGGTCCAAAGTTTTTTAAAAGTTCCAGGGGTCCAAATTTCATATTCCAAAAAGTTTTCAACTAAATCTATCTTGTATTTTAAATCCCCAGTCCAACTTCCTAGCTTTTAAATTTCTTCTCTTTTTTAAAAAATCCTCTTTTCTCTATTCCCAGTTCTATAAATAGGTTGCAAGTTTGCTTGCCATTATTCTTGGGGGTGGAAAACAAACAATTCCACTCTTCTTCTTTGAGTCTCACTTTCTCCCAGGTTCATTTTAAGGGGGTAAATTCCACAACAGGAGTTAGAAAAATCTCACCCAGATCAATCACACTGTTCCTCACATTCTATGCTTGCTGCATCGGTTGGCTGTTACACCCCAGTCAGGCACACAATGGCCGTCTTTTTCTTCCCGCCAGATTGAGAGCTTTCTCCGTGTCAAATAAGGAGTATGCAGTCTCCTTGTGATCAGGGGAATGTCCTCTGTCTTCATCACCCCTCCAGGTTGATTTGGGTCCCTCAGAACCTCCTGGCAGGTCGAATTCAGTGCGATGCCATGGAGCCCCATGGAGATGTATCATATCGCCGCGATATCAGCCCCACCTCCTCCTATGTTCTACCATCCAGACCACCCTTTTAATGAGGTACTTAGTCAAATTGGTTGCTGAAATCAAGATATATCATAATTAAAGAACTGCTGTCAATAAAGGAAGTTACTTAATGAAAAAAAAATAAGATAGGGCTGATTTGGCAAGGACTTTCTTGTAAAAAAGAAAGAGCCTGTGGTACAGTGGACTAAAGCACTGTTATTAACAGATTAACATCTGCTGCTTGCAATTACTGCAAGTTCAAATCTCACCAGGCTCAAGGTTGACTCAGCCTTCCATCCTTTCAAAGGTAGGTGAAATGAGGACCCAGATTGTGGGAGCAATAAGCTGACTTTGTATAAATATACAAAAGTATGAAGGCTATTGCTTAACGCATTGTAAGCCGCTCTGAGTCTCCGGAGAAGGGCGGCATATAAATTAAAGAAAAAAAGAAAAGAAAAGACCAGGGCATTGCAGGAAACCTAACTCAGAGAGCTGAGCTAGAAAAATAAATAGGGTGGAGAGGTAGAGTTTACATGAGAATGCCTGGTTCTGATGTCATGGATGTTTGATCAGCACCAAATCCCACTGAGTTCTGAAAGATGCTCCTAGGTACAGGATAATAAAATTTTATTTTCTAGCAACGTTGTCAAGCCAAGCCCAAGAGCTATGTCGAACAATTCATCCAGAGTTTTATTTGGGTGATTTCCAAGAATGTTAGATAGCCTCCCTTCTATTAATGCACGATTTTTCTATCTTGTGTCCATACCCCTTCTTCCATACACACTTCAGATATTTGAAGCAACTAGGATAAGATGTATGTCTACTTATCAATCATGGGCAGGATTTTGTGAGAATTTGAGCAAACAGGAGCAGTAAGCACTTATGGGACAAAGAACACTGAGGTTCACTACAGGAGGAGATGATATGACAATATCATAATATATGAACTATATGATATCCGGATAGTGAGCTAGGTCCTCTACTGTTATATGGAGATAGATGGATGGTTTATCAAACTTAAGGAAGTTCATGTTGCTGAATTTGTGAATATCAGATGAATCACTCATAAAATCCTATTCAAAGGGAAGAACGTACTTAATCTGGGTCATACTTCCTGCACTATTACTTGCAATTTTACTGAGATCTGCCATGAATATTAATGGCAGAAAGCTGCTCAGGGGAAGCAAGTAGGACTTGCCTTTTTAATCAGTGTGTTTAGAACACCAATGTCTTGCTGATACATCTAGCTAGTCTAACCTACTCTCTACCAACATATAAAGCAGATGACTGTTCTCCACAAAACCTTTAAATATTTAAGGACAGCCAATTTAGCTGTATTCTATGTGATTTATACACATTCGGAGATTAGGGGATTGTAGTTAATTCAGGCCCTCGCCAATATAATTACACTTCAGACTGAACTCTTACTTATTTTGAAATGACTGACTTGTTCTACTGAGAATTCTGTACCAATGAGGAACTTAGAAATTAATGCTCTGTTTAATCCGGACAGTGTATAGATTAAACAAATAGAACAAATGATAACAGGCCTGTAGTTAAATAAGGATACAACAGATAGAAACAGGGATGGGAAAAAGGGATTTTTAGCTAGTGACAAGCAGAAGAGATGCACCCAAGTATATAGTATGAATCCAAGTATCCAGTAACTTTCCTCACCTCTGAAAGCTGAACCCTGGCACATTCAATTTCATTCTAAAACACTGTGGAGGCATTCTTTATTTTTAGATCATTTAAGGTGTTGTTTCTGCCTTTTAAAACCATGACATTAAGCCTTCTCAGGGAATATGAAGGATGATTTCCTTCTGTTAAGGTCAGCAACAGAGATCCTTTTACATATTCAACCTGAGAGGTGTGGATGACAGAATTGTACTACTGGGTCTTTATGTTAGCATCTCCCAGAAGAGCTAATGAGAAGCTCCACACTCCTTGACCTTCCTGATGTATTTACATGAAGAAAACCAAAAGCCCTTTTTCCATGAATGCATGTTCTGTGTGCTACCTTATGTTCCTGTATTGCCCTATTTCTTTGGGAGTAGCATTTTTTTCTCTTTTTGTCTTGCTACAGTCAATGTTATTGTTTTAGGACTTTCCTGCTTATTATTTTTTCCTGCTTATTTATTTATTTTCCCTGATGATAAGATGCTGTGAGATTGTATTTGGTCAAAGAGCAATATTTTATTTTAGAAATGGTATCCGGGGACATATGTATGTTCATAGGTTCAGTGCTTTCATATGAAGCAAACTGCTGACTAGAACTCTGGGTATTCCAAGAGATATAGTGGATGATTCTAATTTTACCTAAATTTAACATTATGTCTAAAAGACAAGGGGGAGCCAAAGTATATGGAAATCTGAGGTAAAATACCGATGCAATATACTTCTGCCAGAGGAACTAGCTAAATTAGCTTTTTCTCCTAGGTGCTCTGCAGATATGTGGATGTCAGCCCCCAGAATTTCCCAACTAGCCATGATATTGCTAAGAATTTTGGGAATTAAAGTCAACAGATCACAGTGAGATCTAGGTTAGTGGATCCTGCAGCAGCTTCTATATAAACTGGATACTACAATAAGCAGAGGCATCATAATCCTTGGTCCATGTTTTTGTCTTTCTATATAAATAGATAGTTGACAGGGAAACAGATATACAGATATAGATATACTGTTTGAGGTTGAGTATGAGTTTGTAACATAATCTCATGCCAACTTTTTGAAAGCTAAGTAATCAGCTAAGTAATTTGGACATGTCCAAAAATGGTACACTAAAATAGACATCCAGAGAAGATCAGGGAGCTGAGCAGCAACCACAAAAATCTATGCTGGCCTTATTATTGCATAATAATGCACCCTGCTTCATTTTCTCACTAGCCAACTGCTGACTATCAAACAGCTTGCTGATTTGATGCCAACAGCAACACAACTCTATACCTGTCACTGACATGCTGTATAGCCTTATCAAATAACATATTTCTTATTGCCTACAACAGGGGACAACCATCCCCACTGTCTATGGAGATTCTCAGTCATCCAGGTCATGGTTGTCCCAAAGGTGTGTCTTCAAAAGGCAACTGAACTGAAAGAACTGAAGAAGCTTCTTGGATTAAAAGCAAAATATCCTCAACGAAAAACAAAGTCCAGTTGGCTTTGTTTTCAACTGTTCTCCCTTACCATGCCAACGAATAATATAGTGAATCACAAGGCAGCCAACATCAACAAGGCATTCGACAAAGTAGACCACACACAACCTACTTCTTGGTAAACTAGACAAATGTGGGATAGACAGTATCACCACCAGATTGATTTGTAACTGGCTGACAAACCATTCTTAACGAGTAGTTCTTAATAGAACTACATCTACATGGAAGGAAGGAAGAAGTGGAGTACCACAAGGTTCCATTTTACACCCAGTATTCTTCAATATCTTCATAAATGACTTGGATGAGGAAATAGAAGGAGAACTCATCAAATTTGCATATTACACTAAGCTAGCAGGAGTAGCCAACACCCCAGAAGACAAGCTCAGGATCCAAAAAGATCTTTACAGACTTGAACAATGGGCCCTATCCAACAACATGAAATTTAATGTGGAGAAAAGCAAAGTTTTACATGTAGGCAGAAAAAACCCAATGTTTGTGGGGCTGTGACAAAGAAGAGGGGGCCAACTTATTTTCCAAAGCACCAGAAGGCAAGACAAGAAACAATGGATGGAAACTAATCAAGGAGAGAAGCAACCTGGAACTGAGGAGAAACTTCCTAAAAGTGAGATCAATTAACCAGTGGAACAGTTTGCCATCATAAATTGTAGAGGCTTCATCACTGGAGGTTTTAAAGAAAAGAATGGGCAGCCACCTATCTGAAATGGTATAGGATCTTCTGCTGCAAGGAGAGCTGGAAGACCTCCAAGGTCCCTTCCAGTGCTATTCTGATTGATATTCATTGCTTATTCAGTTTGTAAAAGATACGGGAGAGATTAGCACCGAAGACGTTATTTCTGGCGAAAGCCTGTTGTAGTTTGAGACACATACAAATTACCAGTCAAGTAATAAAGTGCTTGGCTAGATACTTAAAGTAATATCAGCTGTGGCTATCTCCAATATAATGTGGATGAGAATTCTGTTATGTCATGTAAAAATTTGCACTCACTCTGCTAAATGGATGCGCTTAGTGCTGTATGGAATCTGTCAGGAGCCTCTCTCTATGTTCAAGACAGTACTAATGCAATGTGATGACTTTACCCTTCATTGTACATTAACAGTTTGAAGATGAAGGGTTGTGCTGTCTCTTAAGGAAGGCTGAGTGCTCTGGCTGCACAAGCCAGTGATTTTATAGCTGGGAGCAACGAAAGGCAATTTGGACTGCTCATGAATCCTGCTGCTTTAGCTCTAGGCCTCTGCAGGATTTGACACTGGTTGATGTCTGACTGAGATAGGATGGAATGACAACATATTTGGCTGCTAAGCAATAAAGATTCATTTCAAGGGTAGAAAATGTATGGACTAGGAAAACAGTATCATATGGTAGACATCCAAATTCCTTTATTCCTAAATGAAAAACTTGTGCAACCCAGAAGGTTTAGAATGAACACTTTAGTAGTTAAAATTTAGTATTAATAGGAGATTGCTATGAAATTTGGTTGCACAGGTCTGTAAATGGAAGAAATTCAACAGGAAGAGGAATCTATGGAACTGGCTTCTCCCCATCACATCACCCAGTCCAGAGGTGGGCTTCATCTGGTTCTGACCAGTTCTGGAGAACCGGTAGCGGAAATTTTGAGTAGTTCTGAGAACCAGTAAATACCACCTCTGACTGGCCCCGCCCCCATCTATTCTCTGCCTCCCGAGTCCCAGCTGATCGGGAGGAAATGGGGATTTTGCAGTAACCTTCCCCTGGAATGAGGTGAGAATTGAGATTTTACAGTATCCTTCCCCTGCCACACCCACCAAGCCACACCCACCAAGCCATGCCACACCCACCAAGACACACCCACAGAACCAGTAGTAAAAAATGTTGGAACCCACTACTGACCCAGTCCCATTTGTTGAGGAAGGTATACTACAGACCTGTCAGTCAAAGAATTTTGACTGGCAGGGTCTAAAAGGAGGGCCTTCTCTGCTGTTACCCCCTCCAGAGGTGCCTCTTGGTCTTCCACAAGGGGATCAAAACTTTGCATGTGACCTTGCGTGGGGGACACAGAGGCCCATCCAAAAATGGGTCTAGTTGGCCCCATGAGAACCAGTCTGTTTTAACAACTGCTAATCCCCATCCTGGCATTTTCCACCTTTTGAAATTTTATAATGTTATTTTTATAATTCTACAACTTTTAAATCGTAAATTATTCTGATTTTAATGTTAATTTTGTTGACTGTATTGTATACCCCCCAGAGCCCCATTCTGATGATGATGGGTGGTTAAGAAATATTAAACATAAAGAAATATTTGAGAAAGAGCAAACAGGATTGAGATTAAGATGTGAATAAAGAAGGTGTTGTTAGACAGCATGAACTATGCAGTAAAGATATTAAGGATTTTGTCCTTACTGTACTCTGCATATCTAGAGTTCCGTTCTCTGCAACTAGCATTGTAGAGGAACAACTTGAAAGATGCATGGGAATCAGTTGCCAGTGCTTAGCCAGCTGACAGAGAGAGAGAGAAAGGCTGGCAGGTTTTTGCAAGCAGCAAAATTGCTCAGTGAGTTAACTGGGAAAAGATTGAGGCTCAAAGAGCCAAGAGGAAAAACATACCAGACAGTTCAGAATGAAGGAAATTCAATCCAAGAGGACCGAGCAATTGAGCACCAGAGAATGAGAAACTGCTATATTACCCAGATGTTGCTGCAGGTATTTTAGCAAGGGAGGAAATTGGTTGGTTTAAATATTTTAAATATTGTTGTGAAACTGTATTCTTCTCTTGAGAAACTGAAATGAGATATCATGAATTTTTCAAGTATTTAAAGAGGTTATAACTTATGACCTCTGTGACCCAAAATACAGGATTTTAAAAAACTGAAGGCAGGAGAAGCGGTGAGCATTCCTAGCACTGAATGCACTCATGCAAAGACTGAACAGGCAAGTGTGAGGAATGCTTTAATTTGGTTTTTTATGCATTGATTAAGTGGCTGAAATGTCTTCTTCCTGACTATGAAATGTCTGTGAAAGAAGTTCATAGCCAAAACTGAGATTCAGTAAGATAATTATCAGCTACAACTCAATAGCAAATCAGATTATGGTAAACGACATGCAAAGCACAATGAGAAAAAGCCTTTGCAGATTACCTCAAACCGGTGGCAAAATTCATTTTTTTTACTACCAGTTCTATGGGCGTGGCTTGGTGGGTGTGGCAGAGGAAGGATACTGCAAAATCGCCATTCCCTCCCCACTCCTGTGGGAAGGATATTGCAAAATCTCCATTCCCACCCCACTCTGGGGCCAGCCAGAGATGGCATTTTCTGGTTCTCCAAACTACTCAAAATTTCCTCTACAGGTTCTCCGAACTACTCAAAATTTCTGCTACTGGTTTCCAGAACCTGTCAGAAACTGCTGGATTTCACCCCTGCCTCAAACTCAGTGATATAGGGCTATATCAGTCATTCCAAAAATATGAACAGTTTAGTTGTCATTATCAAAAATACTTGTATTTTAAGAATTAGAATATAAATAATTGCAAGAATGGATGACTGATACCTGCCTTGAGAGATGTTTCTAATTTGTTCCTCCAATCCTCTGCATCAAACATCATTCTATTTTATGCGTGTTTTAGAAGAGGTGTCTTCTACACTATTGAGTGCCATTTATGTGCAACCATGTATTATTTCTTACTGTGCAACCAATGACTTTTCTGACCTAACCTGGATTCCTTAGAGGCACTGCGTGAGGGTTTCCACTGTGGTAATATCACTTGAGGGAAGAGATAATGAGAGTAGGCTTAGACTTTAATTTATCATAGGTTGATATTATCTCCTACTGCTACGCAACAGACTGCACATTTATTGTTAGAGCAGAAAATACTGATCCTCTCTGGCTTTCTGCTATTATGCTGTTATCCCAAATTACAGTAGCAATTTTGTCTGATGAATAGATATGTGTTTGAGTAGCAGCTGCTCAGCATTCTACTTTTTCTTTCTGCACCAATCCCGTTTCAGCAAAAGAAGCAGGAAAGAGACACTTTCCAGAAGGGCACCATTCTGAAAACCATACGCTATCTTTTAGCTGAAATTAAGTTGCACCTGGGTATTTTTATACTGCTAGACTGCCTTGTCTCATTATCGCTGTCTTTGCCTGTTTCACTAAGACGGTGGCACTATTTCAGTGAGCATCTGGGTGGATTAGACTAGGGCTATCTTAACTGGGGTGCATAATTCTTATTGATGTGTTCTTCTTTGCCACCATTTAATTGTCAGCTATATTTTGCAGAACAAATATGGGCATCCTAGGTTAGATTTTAATCTGACCAAAACAAGGAGAGCATTTACTATTTTTTCAAAGTAAGATACTAAAATATCTATAGGTTAAAGGGTGAAAGTTATGGACAATTTAGGTGAAAAACCTGGTAAAATGTCTCTATTTGTGATGACCTTAGACAGCAAAATTTATCTTTGTAAAATCAAGATGGGCAAGATACAAGGGTATGGTTATAAATTTATAAAAGACTAGGTTGACAATGTGCCAATTCTTTCAGTATTAAAACAAAAGTTTTATGTATTCAAGAAATCAAAAATAAAACAATATTAATAAGCAATAAATATATTAAATGTATTTTGGACTAAAGGCACACAAAGCAATCAGGTAATTGCTTGGAATTTCACTGTTAAGTAGTTAACACAGAAACTTCAGATTAAAAACATCTGCAGTATGCAATGAACAATTCTCTAGACTGCCTGAAGAAAAACTAAGAAAATAAATAGATAAAACAATCCAATAGCAAAAAAGAAAAAATGTTTCCTCTCCTTATAGAGGATCATTTTAAAATTGTCCTTGTGGAATTTAGCAAGTTAAAAGAAAACTGAATTCTCATTTCAGGATTTGGAAAATCATCAAAAAATGTCAAGGAAAAATAAGATTCCCTTCTCCCTTGTTAAGTATATTGTTGTGTTACCAACCAGCAGAGTAAGTGCACAGAGAAACGGTACTGAGAGCAATGAATACAATACATACAAACTGGTTTAACAAAGCTTTTACTTTGTAGTGAAAAACAATTGCATAGTCTTTTAGTCAATCCAAGTCTTTAGCCATTCAAATCAATCCGAAGTTACAGATATCTTCTTACCAGACAAACAGCAGTAATTCATGCTGGTAACAAATCACGCTGGTAGCATATCCATCCACATCTTCACATCCACGTCTTCACACACGACAGTAACAGTTCTAACCAACAAGTCAAGCAGCAAGTCAAGCAATGATGAGAGCAGGTCCAACAATGACTATAGCTCGACTTCCTTCTTATATACAGTTTACACTAGTAATTATCCACTTAAGATAAGTGAAGTCAGCAGTGCAATGACTCAACAGTACAATTATGATAATTGCATTCAGCAGTCAGTCAGCAGTCATTAGTCATTACAATCACTCAGCAGTACAATTACTCAGCATTACATCTTACAGTTACAGAATACATTTAAAGTTATAGAACACATATATTGCCTGGACAACTTGTTAGATTTACACCATATCCTAACATCTCTTTTTCTTCTTGTGCTCTGGGAAGAGGTGTAGAGAATAACTTCAGTGGACCTGATAAACCCAATACTATAATTACAAATTATTTTAGTGTCTCAAAATTAATCTATTTATTTCATACTCAACAACCCAAATGTAAGACTAGGAAAGTTAACATAAAGATTGATCTTCATTGATTACCATTTTTACAGCTTTTATCATTAGATAATGTCCATAATTAACAGAAAAGTTTATGTTTTATGTTTTTATGTTTTATTTGATTTGTATACCGCCCTACTCCCGAAGGACTCAGGGCGGTGAACAGCCAAACAATAAAATACATAGATACAAAAAATTTAAAAACCAGATAAAATCAAATTAAATCATTTTGGCCCAGACAAATTAAAACACCCCAATAATTTAAAAACAGATTAAAATTTACATATTTAAAAAAGGGAAGAGATTAGGCCAAGCCCGCCTGATGGAATAAAAAGGTCTTCACAGCGCGGCGAAAGGTGCGCAGATCCGGGATCCTCCGTATCTCTGGGGGGGAGCTCATTCCAGACGGTAGGTGCCCCCACAGAGAAGGCTCTCCCCCTAGGGGTCGCCAGCCGACACTGTTTGGCTGACGGCACCCGGAGGAGTCCTTCTCTATGAGAGCGTACTGGCCAGTGGGAGGCTATTGGTGGTAGTAGGCGGTCCCGTAGATAACCAGGTCCTAAGCCATGGAGCGCTTTAAAGGTGGTAACCAAAACCTTGAAGCGCACCCGGAAGACCACCGGGAGCCAGTGCAGCTCGCGCAGGAGAGGTGTTACATGGGAGCGCCATGTCGCTCCCATTACCACCCGCGCGGCCGCACTCTGCGCCAGTTGGAGCCTCCGGGTGCTCCTCAAGGGGAGCCCCATGTAGAGAGCATTGCAATAGTCCAGGCGGGAGGTGACAAGGGCATGAGTGACCGTGCGTAATGAGTCCCGATCCAGAAAGGGACGCAACTGGCGAATCAGGCGAACCTGATGAAAAATCCTCCCGGTCACGGCCGTCAAGTGCTCTTCTAAAGACAGCTGTGAATCCAGGAGGACGCCCAAGTTGCGAGCCCTCTCCGTGGGGGCCAATGATTCGCCCCCAATAGTCAGTGATGGCATCAACTGACTATATCGGGACGTCGGAAACCACAGCCACTCGGTCTTGGATGGGTTGAGCCTGAGCCTGTTCCTCCCCATCCAGATCCGTACGGCCTCCAGGCACCGGGACATCACTTCAAGGGCATCGTTGGGGTGATCCGGGGTGGAGATGTACAGCTGGGTGTCGTCAGCGTACTGATGGTACTCCACCCCGAAACCACGGATGATCTCACCCAGCGGCTTCACATAAATGTTGAACAGGAGAGGCGAGAGGACCGACCCTTGCGGCACCCCACATATGAGGGGCCTCGGGGTTGACCTCTGTCCCCCTGTTAACACAGACTGCGACCGGTCAGAGAGAAAGGAGGAGAACCACCGCAACACAGTGCCTCCCACCCCTAACTCTTCCAACCGGTGCAGCATGATACCATGGTCGATGGTATCAAAAGCCGCTGAGAGATCTAACAGGACCAGGACAGAGGAGCACCCCCTGTCCCGAGCCCTCCAGAGATCATCAACCAACGCGACCAATGCCGTTTCCGTGCTGTACCCTGGCCTGAAGCCCGACTGGAACGGATCCAGATACGTCGTTTCATCCAGGTGCTGGGGGAGCTGTTGCGCAACCACATTCTCAACAACCTTCGCCACAAAACGAAGGTTGGAGACCGGACGATAATTTACCAACATTGCCGGGTCCAGGGAAGGCTTCTTGAGGAGAGGCCTCACTACCGCCTCTTTCAAGGCGGCAGGAAAGACACCCTCACCCAACGAAGCATTTATAATCCCCTGGAACCAGCCTCGTGTCACCTCCCGAGAAGCCAGCACTAACCAGGAGGGACACGGGTCCAATAAACAAGTGGTCGCGTTCAGTCTACCCAGAATCCTGTCCACGTCCTCAGGGGTCACAGGATCAAACTCATCCCAGATAACATTCTCAAGACCTGCCCCCGTCCCTCCCCCTGAGACTACCCAGTCGGAGTCCAGATCTTCCCGAATCTGAGTGATTTTGTCATACAGATACTGAACAAAATCCTCGGCTCTACCCTCCAAGGGGTCCTCCCGCGCTTCCTGGTGGAGCAGGGAGCGGGTCACCCTAAACAGGGCGGCCGGGCGATTATCTGATGACGCAATAAGAGCAGCAAAATAGCTACATTTCGCTGCTTTTATCGCCACTAGGTCATTCCTAATATGAGATCTTACCAGTGTCCGGTCAGATTCAGAAAGACTGGCCCTCCAACTGCTCTCTAGGCGTCTTTTCCAGCGCTTCAACTCCCTCAGCTCCTCAGTGAACCAAGGAGCTAAATGAGATCGGCGCCGGGTCAGAGGCCGCAAAGGCACGACCCGGTCCAGAGCTCCAGCGGCCGCCCTATCCCAGGCGGCCACTAGGTCTCCAGTCGAGGCGTGTGCCAGAGCCTCAGGGAATGGCCCAAGCTCCATCTGGAACCTGTCAGGTTCCATCAGGCGCCTGGGGCGGAACCATCTTACCGGCTCCACCTCCCTGCGGCGGGGTGTAGCGGTTCGAAGGTCAAGACAAAGGAGAGAGTGATCAGACCATGACAAGGGCTTGGTGACTATATCCCCTATCTCGAGATCACTCAACCACTGTCCAGAGACAAAAACCAGATCCAGCGTGTTTCCCCCCGTGTGGGTAGGGCCATGAATTAACTGGGTCAGGTCCATGGCTGTCATGGAAGCCATGAACTCCTGAGCCACCTCTGACGCCTCACCCGCGGACGGCAGGTTGAAATCCCCCATGACCATAAGCCTAGGGGTATCAACCGCCACCGCGGCGATGACGTTGAGTAGCTCAGGCAGGGCTGCTGCCACGTGGCAGGGAGCCAGGTACGTGATCAGCAAACCCCTCTGAACCCTGTGACCCCATTTCACAAGGAGGGATTCACAAGTGAAAGCACTGCCTTTACCAGGGATGTTTGCAGATGCTTACCACTCAGGTATCTTACCTGAGTATCAGTAATAAACAGGCTTCTCTTGTGTGTTTAACTACGTGAAATGGGAAGTTCTCTTTTCAGTTGCAGTCTAGGTTTAACAATCATGTTGAGTTAGGGTTGAGAACAAGATATTGTATATAATATCTATATGGAGACTGCAACCTGTTTCCATATCCTACATATTATATGCTTAGTGTCTCATCTATCAGACCTATCAGACCAAAACTATCCCACTTCCTTCTTAATTATTTGCATGACTGGCTTGTATTGCCTCAAGTTAAGTAGAGGGAGAAAGTGAATGGGTTCTAGGTTCAGCCAAGAAATATGTCCCATCAAAAAGAATCAACAGGTTTTCCACTCTCGTTAATATGTAATTAATGAGTAACCTGATTAGCATAATCAACCTCCAATGCTGCCTGAATTCTTAATTGTTTTAGTTTAATTAGTTCTTAAGCAGTTATAAGTAACAATGATGGATAAGTAGAAATCCAATCCAATTTAATATTCCAAGAGATTTGAGTATTGAGAAAAAAAAAAACAGGGAAAGATTATCTTGTATTTCATTAACCAAATGGTAATTAAACAGATATTTTATGTCTCATTTCTGCCTTATCACAGCCTAAATTGCAGTTCTATTTTTGTTTCTGATCTAGATTTTGGCTTCCTCCTCCAAACTAGCCTCCTTTACCTTCATTCTCGCTCTCTTTTTACCATGTGATTTTTAAAGCTAGTTATATTATAATCTGAGTGTTAGTTGATCTAGAAACTGCTTTTTATCTTTCCTACAATTTTTGTTTAAATTTTAAATTAGATTTATTTGTTGCCGATATCACTTTGAAATGACCCTGGGTGGTTTACAGTATTAAAATCATAAAACATAAATATTTCTAAAATAACAAAGTGGGATTACAATCTATATCTAGTTTTTATTTCCTAGATCTTGCAGTTCAACTACTGCACTTAAATTATACTTTCCTATTTTTCACCAATTTCCCTGCAACTACTGAGTTGCATCAGTATAAGGAATCTTTGGACAGATTCCACAAACAGACACAAACAGAATAACAACATGCCCACTGAATTCTGAATCTGATAACTGATCAAGTACAACATCTACATGTAGATCAAAGTGATTAAACAGATTTATAAATATATTGTAAAAGTACATGCAAGTCTTACAAAAGTAGTATCCTAGTATGAGTTTAAAACTCTCTGTAACACATAGACAAAGAGGCATCTTCCTATTCTACCTTTATATTCCTGTACTGTATTTTGTGATTTGGGTTGTCCATTTATATTTTCTGCTACCCGTTATAAGTTTTGCCCCTTCCAGTTATTTTATCCATTTTTGAAAATAAAATGTTTTGACCTTCCCATGTGCTCCAAATAAGGGTTCCTTTGATAAATTCAATCTTGAGCCATGTCATAATTGTTTGACAGGAAAGAACCACAGAGGAGGAAGCTGAACATCAGATTGTACAATTATGTACAATTTGGAAGAAATCAATCTCTTTGGGAAACACACTGGCTAAAGTGGAGATGATTGTAGACTTGCTGAATATAAGCAAGAATGTGTGCAATTCTCTGGTCTGAGCGTAAACAAGAATAATGGGTGTCAAACTCACGTTGTCACAGTGGCGTCATGTGACATATTGGGACTTCCCCCCCCTTGCTAAACTGGGTGTGGGCATGGCCAGTGCATGATCCATCTGGCCCGTGGGTCACGAGTTTGACAGCCCTGAATTAGATGGCCAAATACAATGAAGAGATTGGGACATTAACAAAGGAAAATGCCTGATTTCTTGCTCAATACTAATAAAAGAAATGGTAGCAATTGATACAACAGTAATTTTTAAAATACTAATAATTGTAATGTCCTAGGAAGTGTCTGGCTAATTCTCACATCTATGCTAGAAATTAATGCCCTTCTCTACACAATTGCTATGGTAAAGATAAATCAGGCTTTATAGGGTTACCATATTTCAAAGGATGATACATCAGAACTGCAGAATATTCCTTGACACTTGCATAGCACAGATTTTTATGGATTAATTTACTTAAAATTTTATATGTGACACTTTTTGGACTATTTTATACAAGAAAATAGAAACCATGGAAGATAAAAACAACCGATACAAAATAAAATAAAACAACAAAAGCAGCTTTTGGGGATATCCAAGATTTGAAAAAAAAAAGTTAAAAAAAGAATTAGTTATTAAAAAAGAAGGGGAAGTAGAAAATAATGTCATAGAAACTGAGCATGGACAAAACGTGCTAACTGATTATTGGACAGAGGAGCCTAGAAAGCATGGCATCGAATGAAATGGATTACTTTGAAAGTAGGAGCACTCCATAGTCCATGGGGTGGGGCAGATCCCACTTGTGAGATAGGAGAAGAGAGGAGAGGGGAGGGGAGGGGAGGGGAGGAGAAGGGAAGAGAAGAGAAGAGAAGAGCTCTATTTTCCATTATTGCTATGCCATAACACTTAAAAGGGATCCCAAAGTTTATATTCTTACTGCAGATGTGGATAAGAATACCAGAATAAAAGCAATGCCTTAAGATATTTACAATGCAAATCTTCAGGAATTTCAGAATGAACAGCCATTGCTGTTCTATCTAAAATCAGTTATCCAATATCTAGCTTCCATTAAAAATCTGATGTTGAATTTTCAAAAACAGATCCTTGCAAACAATTAATTATTTCACATAAATTCGGCAGTAATAGGGTAAGAATGGCAAGGTTCATCTTATCAGGAATGATAAGATGGGAAGCATTTTTTACTTGTGTATCTAGCAAATGTGTGTATAGTAACAGCATTTCTAAGTTATGAATGTGAGCTTTCAGAGTAAATTTCAAGATGAATTGCTTACTTAATTCCAACATAACATATCCACAACATTATTTCAACTTTGTCAATAATCAATTAATTTTGAATTTGCATGCCCCATCAGTCTCTACAATCTTCAGATAGTGGTTCTGTAGTGTATGTAGTACACTACATATTGAGATTCTTTTCTAAGGCTGGCTGAGTCCAATTGTTCAAAATGGAGAAATATATTTTATTTATTGATTTACTGTCATATCTTCAAACACTTTCCTTCTTAAATATATCAGTCAGGTATAATAAATAGATTTTGTTTCTTTATTGATTTATTATAACCATAGTTATATATTCAATCTCTAGGGTATATCTGTGTGCTATGTTTGTCTGTATAAGTGTATTATTTGATCTGCTATACACTTTGGTTCACCTTTACTAATTTCTCTACTTTCTAAAATTTTAAAATCACAACAGCCTTACATGGTGAAGACACCATCTAATCCTTCATACTGTGTCCAACATCAGTATTAGCCACTAATATCCATAAATTTGCCTAGCCCTCTTCTAAATTGGTAGCTATATTTGAAGTTAGCATATTCCATGGTTTAAATTACTTCACATTTAGTGTCATTGGATGACTTTGAATTATAATAATCTGAAAGTGGAAAAAGAACTTCTCTTTAATATTTTTGCACATCACGGATAATTTTATCTTAATATGTTTCTTTTTTAATTGCCTTTACTCTAAATTAAACTTTTCCTTACAAGGGAACTGCTCTAATAATTTGAATTATTTCTTCTAGCAAGTTTTCCAGCTGCTTAATTTTTTGAGGTATGATAACTAGAATTAACCAGATCAGAATTTGTTTTAGAGTATGCTGCACATTTAAAGTTTTTTTGGAAAGAAGAAAGAAGGAAGGAAGGAAGGAAGGAAGGAAGGAAGGAAGGAAGGAAGGAAGGGAAAGAAAAAAAGAAGCAAATGTTAGTTCATGATAGATTTGTACAAGATTTATATAAGTGCAATGTCATTATATACAATTGCTTTTAATTCCCTTCCTATTAATTCTTAGCATAGAATTTTCTTAAATAAATTTTTAAAATACATACTGAGTTGACATACTCACTGCAAAGTTCACCATAACTGGGGAGATTCAATGATCCGTAAGCCTCACTGAGAGCCAATACTGAGGAAAAGAATCAGTCAAATTCTTAGCTACAGTATATTATAGGTACAAAAGGAATTTAACTCCATGTGGCTAAACATGCAGCTGGATTGACAGGCTCACAGGCAGCAGAAAGTAAAATGCTAATCCCCTTTCATTCCCCCCTCCCAATCTGTTTATAGAAGTTGGGATCAGACATCATGGAGAGTAGAATAAATAAGAAGCTCATGGAAGACAAAAATATATTTCTCCATTATACCTACTAAGCTAGGAGTTGGAAAATTTTAGACTGTGGACTTTTTGAACAATTGTATGGCTAACTTGGAAATGTGCTGTTTTGGTGATTAAAATGTGCCTGGCACAAAATGTCATTAAAATAATTTTAATGTTTTTACTATAATATACTATATAATATAATATACCTGTCAGCAAACATAATCAAAATCTGCTACTCAGGATCTGAGGTCCTGGATTATAGCACTCTTAGCCAAATGTTTCTGCATTACTCAGGGAACGATGGGGTGAGGTGAGTGTGCAGCCAAATTGGCAAAGCTGCTATAATACAACTAGTCCAGAAGTCTTTGGCCAGACTTTCCTCAAATTATCAGTAGTACCAGTAAGCAAGTCCAAGCAACACTGCACTGTAGCTGTGCAGTCTTTTGAGCTTGGTTGTATACACTTCATAGCAATTTATGGAATCATGTGGAAAACTTTTAAATATCTAATTCAGGAAGTTCCAATACTGACTCTTGATGATGACCACATTTGTTCCCAAATGAATGATTGAAGTTTCCTTCTAATGAGATAGAATATTTTGTAATACTCATAGCTTTTCAAAAAAAATTGGTTTAGCATTCCTATAATTCTTTAGTCAGTTTTGCCAGATTTGAATCTAAGGCTTCAGTCAGTGCCAAGACATGTTATAGATGTCCACAAATAAGCCCTCTTGAGCTCAGACTCAAAAAGTCCCCCTGAATAATTTTGCACATTGGGATGTTGAATATCTCTCCTCAGCCCCAATTTGCTACTAAATATTTTTCTCATAAAAATTGAGAGACCCGGCAGAGGAAAAATAATCTTCAAATAAGAGAGTGTGAAAGACACTTTTATTAAAGAGCACACATATCCTTTTCACATACTGTTCAAAAGCATAACAAACAAACAAACAAAAGCAAAAAGGGAAAAAAAGAAAATAAAAAGAAAAGAGACTTGATCTCTATTATCTGGGAAGCACTTCTGAGTTCAGTGATTGAAATATTTCCACTGGCCCATGAATAATTATCTCTATCCTGAGTGCTTGCCAGCATGATGCATCTTCATTTCATTAAGGGGACAGGACGGGAATTGGCAATGGCAGAATTCATTTATCACATTTTAATAGAGAAGCAGCCTGGGAAGGTGGGACTAATGAGATATTTCTAAAGATATTAGCTGCCTTCTATTAGGAGGCTGTCTCCTGCATAGAGAGTACAGCTGGTGATGAATTGGGGAGGGCACGGCCCCTTGAGGTTCCCTCCCTGCCACTTTTCCCTTTTTGGCCTTGCAGCATATGATCACTTTTTGATTATTCATCTGTAGCTCAAATAGGAGAAGTACTAGTAAGTGGCTCTGGAATGTAAGCCTAAAGAGGTTTCAGGAGTGATATCTGTGAATGGAGGAGGATACAAATCTTTTAGACATTCAACTCTGGAGCCCTGTAATCTCTTAACTAAATGCCAACAGCTGGATAAATCACGAGAGAGTATTTAGTTAGCAGCAAGACAAAATGTGTGTAAACAGCTTAAACAATTTAATTTCTAGGGATTCTAGTGAGATATGAAACCTAAAAAAATGATAAATCTAATCTGTAGCCTAATACAGATTAACAAAGCATCACCAAAAAGGCCAACATACAATTGAAAATATGGATAAAAGAAGATGGAGACCGTACTGATAAAGGAGAATTTTGAAGCAAGTATGAAGAATGTATAGAATAACTTTATTCCCATTTTTTGGTGGGTGGGAGAGGTCTACAGTGCATTTTTTCTCAATTTTCTTTTAAAAATACCTGGGATGTCTTTCCTTTTCCTTGTAAAGGTTTGTGAATTAACTTCTATTTGAATCACTGCTTTGGTATGATTATTTGATTAGTAAAATCAATTAAGAAAATCAAGTTAATTTGATTCCAAACCTCAGGTTAATCTAATATGATTTTTTCCGGTCAATTTTTCATGCATAGAAATCCTTTGGAGATTTCAGACTGATTTGGAAAGATCAGATTTGATTACTCATTTTTACTTTTTGAATTGATATGGAAAGTCAAAATAAATGCTTTGTCCAGAGTTGCTGAGAGTATATAAATTTAATACATTATTACCAGTAACACCAGATATGGTAACATGATTCAATTATATTTTTACAATTTTATTTTAAAAGTTGATTGATTCAGAGTTTTAGTCAAATCACCATCAAATTCATTATTGGAAATGAAGTTTTTCCAAAGCCTTTCTCCTCATATAATTTTTTTTTCAAGGCTGCAATGAAGCATTACTATCATCTGACAGAATCTGCAGCACTCAGCTAGCCAATGGCCATCAGCTAGTCGGCATAGTCATATGTTCAAGGCCTTTTAGAAGGCTGAAAGGCTGGGTGCGGCTCTCACCTTGATTGGTATGATGTTCCAGAGGGGTCATAGCAGAAAAGGCTCTTCTTCTGGACTACACCAGTTGAAATTCCTTGGCTGATGGGGCCACAGCATGTCCCTTCTGCCTATGCTGATATGGTGGGCCATTCAAGGTTCACCATTCAGGGTGAACCAGTTTCTCAGATAGCCTGATAGAAGTAGTGCACTGTGGTTTGACAGTGGCCTGAGAGTAGCTAGGGGGAGGGGGGAAATGTTGCTGTTTATTCTGGATGGTTTCTGTGTCTTGGGGAACAGCATGGGTGGGAGTTAAGCAATAAGGAGACTGGCAGAGGCTGAGGACAGACAAAGCATTTAAATGATGAATGGCAGAGAGAGATATGTTGGAAGCTGGGATATGTAGATAATTTCTAGTTTAGACTACACCCAGCACTTCCAATCAGTTCTTATACAAGTTGTTGTTGTTGTTAGTTGTGAAGTCATGTCTGACCCATTGTGACCCCATGGACAATGTTCCTCCAGGCCTTCCTGTCCTCTACTATCTCCCAGTGTCCATTTAAGCTCACACCAATGCTTCAGTGACTCCATCCAGCTACCTCATTCTCTGTTGTCCCTTTCTTCTTTTGCCCTCAATCATTCCCAGGATAAGGTTCTTCTCCAGTGAGTTCTTCCTTCTCATTAGGTAGCCAAAGTATTTGAGTTTCATCTTCAGGATCTGGCCTTCTAAAAAGTTGATCTTCTCTAGGATTGACCGGTTTGATTGCTTAACCATAGTTCAAAGGCCTCAATTCTTTGGCGCTCAGCCTGTCTTATGGTCCAACTTTCAAGTAGTCCTCACAAACTGCAATTGGGACTTGCAACTCTGTGGTTGCAAAATGAAATATCATGCGACCATATCAACTTATGGTCATGAAGAAAACCACCTGCCATTATTAAGCATGATATTATGTGATTATGACTTTTTACCAGCTTCCCTGTTGAACTTGCTTGTCAGAAGTCATTTTGCAAATTATGATTTCATGACCATGGGGCACTGCAATAATTGTAAATGCACGCAGGTTTGCCAAGTGCCTGAATCACATGACCATAGGAATACCGGAACGACTCCAACTTTGAGGATGAGTCACAAATCTCCTTGTTAAGCATCTTTTCAACTTAAAACAGTTGCTGAATGAAAAGTTGGTAAATGAGGACTACTTATACATCCAAACCTGAGCAAACACACATACTACTTAACACAGCTAGCAAAATATAGCTTCTTGTTTATTTATTAAACACCAGCAAACTTTAAAAAAAAATCAATTCAGACAACAGAATAAAAGCCAGGGAGAAATATGAACAATAGGCAATCATTTACACTACCTTTAAATCAAAAAGGAAAAGAACTTTCCAAAAAACTGGTGATAATACTGCGGATAAGTAACATGGACAACTTTTGCAGCTACCGATACTAAACACCTTATAATGATGCCCATATAAAGTAAGCAGTAGCAACTCCATAGCATTTTATTTTAATGGGAAGATTTTCTGGAGTAGATTTAAGGCTAAGTGGGAGTTGTGAAAGTAGTAGTTCCCAAATGTTATGTTTTATGCCTTCTCATTTAAAATGCAGAACTGAAAAAATATTTTTTGCTATTAGCAGTAAGAATACTGTAATTTTACTACTTTTACATATTTATTAAACTTAACTGTATTTAACAATAGACCTCTACAATATACCATATTCTTTCTGCTTGTCAATTATTTTCAATGGCAACATTCCATCTAACTTTTTATTTTCTTTTTAAAATCTTCCAGTTATACCTAACCAAATTTTCTAGCTACATGGATGAATATAGCATAGTTCTACCATGTTTAGTTTGCCATTGGTTCCTAATTTAATAATTCCATCAATAAGATCTGATTTTGGTCTTGAGTTGCTTACCTTTGCCTCTATTATAATCAAATGTCTTTTAACGAGACCTCCAATATTTGTATTTTTAAAGACTTACAATAGGCATAGTCTTCCTCAAAGTTATTTCAAATAGATTTTTTTAAATACTTCTAATTGACATCCCTCTTGAACAGGAATTACTTTTTTACTACAGCTGTTGATTGAAGTTTTTTTGGCTGAGAATTTTGGTTCTTCTTTATACATTTTGAAAACTAGATTTGCAAACAATGTCTGTTTTATAATTGATGACTTTCCATTATTCTCTACTGCTGCAAAATAGTTATGTTCTGTATTTGCAGCTACAGCTCCCCAAGGAAAACAATACTGGATTTTTATCTCTGACACTCTGATAAACTGATGTATATGCTGGGACGTTTGCTTTATATTTCTTGCTTTGAGTACCAAGTATGCTACACTGTGATTTAATGAAGACTATTATTTCTGGGTTTTATTCCATTTCCCCCCCAGTTTGATCTTATACAACCTGTAGCCTAAGTCAGGACATAACTAGAGCCCTGTATAGCTCAAGGCAATAGAGATCTTCTATAGCAGGAGTGTCAAACTCTAGGCTTGCGGGCCGGATATGACTTGCCAGGTGCTTAGATCTGGGCTGAGGGGCCACCCTGGAAACAGTGAAGGACCATCCTGTGGTGCCTCTGCAAAAATGGAGCTCATGAAGGCCACAAGCATCCCCCTCACTGAGCTCTGTTTTTGCTGGCAGAGGATTGCAAGAGGCCATCACAGCCAAAAATAGAGCTTGGGAGCTCGTTTTCACTGGCACAGCTCTTAGACCACCACAGACACTTCCCCAACATGTGACATCATGCTGGCCATGTCCACCCTGGCCATGTTCCCCCAGGCCCCCTGAGGTCAAACACAACCCTGATGCGGCCCTCAATGAAATTGAGTTTGACACTCCTGCTCTATAGTGTGGGAGTTCTGATGCCTTGTCCAGTCAAGGTTATGGCTGTTGAAGGGGGTTGAGAAAGGAAAGAGGAAAATCACTTGGCTCTTGTCTTCCTTCTATACAGCTCCTATACTAATATTGAGGTCTTATTGAGGCCACATGCAATCATGTTCACTGAAAGCATGGAAGAGCCCATGACAGGCAGGTACCTATGGACCCCAAACTAGAGGAATCCTCTATTGTGTCTTTGGTTACCTATGCAAAATTCTGCTTTTCTTTTTATTATTATTTTTGCTTGTCTTCCATATTTGCTTTACACTTGATCTGTATCTGTTTTGGAGATCACAATGTAACTTTAACTGACTGACAGATTCTAACTGCTTTGCCCATGATCAAATCCACATTTTTTCTAAGAGTCTTTTTTGTAGTTTTGAAACTACATTTCTTCTTATCTTCTTTATTATAAACTCTGTGAGGTATAAAAATTGTAATCCTGGTTCATCAACTTGAAACTAATGAGAAATTCTTCAAAACATTTAGCTTATTTCTGAAGTCTTTTGAGGAACTTAATTATAGCATTCACTTGTTTTTTGGCATGTGATATTCTGCAGAGTCTTATAAAAGAATGAAATAGGTTGCCCTCTTCCATTAGTTTGTTTGCATGCTATTAAATACAGGCATAACCTCATTTTTATCTGTGTTCAAGATTATTGTTTATATTTAAACAATATACATATCTATTTATGCTGATTTTGACTGGCTACTATTAAGTTTCAAGTACTTTGTTTTCAGCATTTTTCTCTTTCCTGTCTGGTTGCCTAGACAAAGTATCATATGCTGTTTTCCCAATGAAGAAGCAATAAAGTTTTGACCTGTAAAGGCTTCACGGTCATAGTTACCATATGTTTTATTGTGCCCTAATTTCTTCATAGGTGACCTTTCTAAAGGTGCCCTTCCATATTTAATTCAGCAAATACCAGTAGCTACTTATAAACAAATCTTCTTTTCCTGTCATCACTAGTTTGGAATTATGATCATGGAACTTATGCTTATGACCTTCCATGATGATCCTCTAGCTAAATGAATTTCCTTCTCTCTTCATTTGCAGCAATGTTGATGGCAACAATGAACTTTTTATTTGTTATTTATATTTTGGACAGTTTCCTCTTGTTCTGTCTAAGACTGATGCTAACAATGAGGCCAAAAACAGAAGCAAATTCAAATAAAACAAATAATTAATTGAAAATTTAATTGACACAAACATGAGAAATCAAACAAAAGAAAAATAATTTTTTAATTTAAACTTAACTTAAAACAATCTGCCTTAATGTTTTGGGACTCATGTTAAAACCTGGAGTGGTGGAGTACATTTCTCAGTTTATTTATTTGTTATGTTTAGATGTATTTCCAGATTTATTTAACTTGCATCTAATGTTTGCATGGCATATGTACTATTCCCAGTGAGTGGCTAGTCCAAAGTTTCTCAGAGAGGCTAGATAGCTGAGGCTGGATTTGATGGATTTGAGGCCTTCCCATTTCTAGTTCAACATGTTAGTGATTATTTTATGTCAGTTTTTCATTTGGGAGTGCTACAATACTGCAAATGGAGGTTTATTTAAAGCAAATTCTTCTGTAGCTCTTCACACCTAGAAAGTAAATAAGAAGTAATCCCTTTTATAACCAGGCCACAAATTCATAGGATTTGAAACATTTAAACTATCTTGTTTTAAAGATTAAAAACATTGAAAACCAATGCAAATCTTTGATTATGATTATGATACAATCATAATTTAGGGCATTGGTTAGCATCTTAGATGCTGCATTTTTCACATTCTAAAATTTTAGGACGGCCTTAAAGAGCAGCCACATATTAAGAAATTGTAATAGTGTAGCCATCATGAAACCAAGCCATAGTTAAATTTAAAAGTTATGGGTTGGGCAAAGCTAGGTGAAATTGTAAAAAAATATATAACCATTATTAAAAATGAAATAACATATAAGGTAGTTTTTGAGTGAAAAAGAAATGTAATCCTATCACTTGAAATGTTGACCAGAAGAGTTCTCTGGTTAGAAAATAATTATGTACAGTTTAGCCTTCATGGTCAAAAAGGCTACCTTCTGATATGTCTCCCTTAACATGGTTCATTGGCATGACAATGAGCCTGTCTATATGTATCTGGCAAGGACAAGCAAGTCAAATAAAATGTTTAATCTATTTACAGTTGTTTTTCTATCATTGGTTTCCTTCATAAGCTAAGAAAACCAACTCCATAAGTCTATAACATCATTCCTATAATATTAACCCCAAAATCACATCATTACATGGATTTAGCTCTTTAATTTTTCTTTTTCTAGAGCACTGGGAAATCTATTTTTTCATTGATAATTCTATTTTCTTTGTCATGTCATTGAGAGATGAAGGTTAAGAATAGCACTAGGATTTTATACTTTGGTAGAAGAAGAATAACGTAATAAAAATATTTATACAGTTATATGAAGACTGTATTTTACCATAGCAGGAATACAACAGCAAGTAAATTATTACTGATCATCAGGTCTTGTCAAGATATTATTCCACCAGGATTCCCTTGTGGAAATAGTAGCTTCATTAAATGGGAAATTGGTAAATAATGGATGGTATATATGACTGTGAGCACATGGGGCAACAGATCAGGAACAAGAGTTCATTTCAAAATCTCCCCTTTTTCTTCTAGGGCCAAGTAAATTATAAAGTCTGGATCAAAGTACCAGAAAGCAAAAAGATGAATCAGTTAGTTGTCTCACAAAATATATTACTTACATTTTGCTTAAAGAGTGTACCACTCTGTTTAGCAAACCTTATTAATCAACAGCTTATACAATAGGAATCCCTGAAAGCTATTCTTCCAAATGTCAGATTTTAAGCATTTATTTCTTTGTTTCTTTTCTATTCCAATCAAGCAAATCTCTCAGTGGAGTAAATATGAGGAATTTTGCTTCTGCTTTCCTAAGAAAGTTAAGACATTAATCCTCTCTTCTTCACTCTATAGCACCAAAAATGTAAGACACATAATTGTTGGGAGAAGAAAACATACCAAACTTTTCTTTTTCTAAATTTAAGTCAATTTATTTTAAGGCCAATGAATATTTGGTAAAATAAATATTAAAGGGCTACCTAGAAAACTTCCCTAAGGTGGCATTCTTCATTATTTTTCACATAACAGAGACATTTGGGGCAACTATTTTTAACCTGGTCTATAATGCACTGTTGTCCCTATGCTTGATATAGGTAGATGCTACTATACAGAACTTATGAAGCATCTGTTCTCTTTGTGTCATTTTATTGTGCATCTATTTGTTTAAATCTCCTATGAAATTTTATATGTTTTGATTGTGTTTGGCTTTGGTGCAATTCCCTGCCATATCTATAAATATGACATTGTAAGTATACATGCAGTGGTCAATGTCATGCATTGACATGTAGGACCATTTTAAATTAATATCCTTTGTGATAAATGAGATCTGTCTTCATTTCCTTTCCTAAACAGTCTACTAGGACTGTCTACTAGGAACAAACATTTTTTTTTGTTTTAAGAACTGATGCTTTCCTGTCCAATATCAATACAATGGATGGGAGATTCCTGATCGTACATAGAGACACACCAAAAGAAGTTTTTTTAAAAGTTTATATTGCATAAACTATGAACATTTGTAGCCAAGGTGAATAAATGTCACAACAAACATGAAAATCAATTTCAGAAATCGGGATGGAAAAAGATTTTCCACTGATCAACACTTCTGGCTCAATGCAAAATGCTTTGCATTGGCCGACTCTATTCTTGCATACATATGTCACCTTGTACCTATGCACATTTGCATTTTTAGATCCTTTGCTTCAGATTTTTGACTAAAGAAAAATAGAGACAAGTGGCCTCTACAATGCTCCTGTAGGAGAACAATGCTGAAATTTGCATCCAAATAAATTCAGGCTGGAATGATTTTGCATCTGATTCTGTCCAATACGTACTTCAACTCATACACGTCCAATAAACAGAGGAGACACTTGCTGAGAACAACAATGCTTAAGAGACATTAAAATTAATTGCTTAAAATAAACTCCAGTGTGAGTTCATGTTTGGCAAAAAGAGGCAATCTCTTTCTTAAAGTTTCCTTCTCTCAGCACTGAAATCACCGGCTGTCTCTTTTTCCATGTACCACAATTCTAATTACTTTATTGACTAGAGTGATTCCATAGTGAATGCTTTTTAATTTGTTTTAATCACAGCAAAGCCTTTTATTTAACAGTGGAAAGTAATTCTATTAATCTCCTTTAGGGATGGAATTAGAAGGTTGCTTACTTGAGTGCTGTCTGAAGCAAAATGATTAAATTAAAAAAAATTGCATACATGTATGTAAACACATAGATATGTAGAAATATACTCATAAAGAACATGTATCTAAGTTACTTAGAACATTCAGAAATAAACCCAAGTTGGAGGCAAGACATGAAAACCGAGAACATCATTATCTTGTCCTTTAAGGTTGTTTATTTCTTGCTGGTATTTGTCAGCTATGCTGGAAGTTGTTTTCATTGAAAAGCTTTCTGCAGAATCATTCTGGATATAATTAACCAAAACTGAGCAGAAGAGATTTAGTAAGCGACTGCAGATCAGCTGGACACAGGTTGCTTATTTCCACTGTCTATTTAAAATTTTATAAGCATCTGTTATTGTACCTACTTTTCAACAACTAAGTACTGATCATTTATGGAAAGGTATAGACTTTGGTTTCATCAGAATTTAAAACAGGGAACATGTAATAAGAAGGGGTATTGTGGGTGACACTATTCCAGTATTGCAAACAGTTAAAATATATACATTCCTGTTTTGGACCTTTGCCTAATAATTTATTGTTTGGGGTTCAAACGGATGTATGATAATGGATAGTGAAATGGATGCAGTGAGCTTTTATTTCTATGAGTTGAAGTTACACATGAAGACAATTTGTAAGTAGGAGTCTTCTTCAATGACCTTATCTGTGTTTCAAGGAGAGTTACTTGCTCTGTTTCAACCACTGCTTTAAAAAGTAAACATGCCAAAGAGAGGTGACTAGAATGGTGATTAACTTCAAACTAAATGAAGGGAATTGCGGTCAACTTCCTACAAAACATGACCAGCATTTTGGAAGAAATTACATTAGTCTTGATAACACCTAAGATATTTCACTTTCTCACATTTTTAAAGATGATGAAGTATCACTATTTTTTTAAACAACTATTTAAATTATTTAGCAGGAGTAGGTGATAGCAGTAGCACTTAGATTTATATACCGTCCTATAGTGCTTTATATCACTCTCTGAGCCATACAATGTCAGCATATTGCACCCAGCAATTTAAGCAGGTAGCAAAACTATATGTGCCATATTGTGTCAGTCTCCTTCTCCATGGCCTACCTACTGTATATCCATGGTACTGTATCACGTTGTATCATTCTATTTCTGTTGCCTCTCTTAACTATTTAATAGAGAGTATTGCTAACAGGCCATTAATCTGATACCACCAATCTTTGCTAGTATTGAGGAAGTTCATCCTGGGAGGTGACAACCTTGCCAATCAGCTAGGTCAATTTTTTCTGGCATCAGAAAATTATCATTTGATGGTACACCTGGTAAAATGGGCAGGATTATAAAATTCAAAGGGTCTCTGCTATTTTCATCCCATTTTGATAAAACCTGTATCAGCTTTAGAAATTTTGAATTTTCCCCTTTTTGTACATTTTTTTTTTGCATCAAATTTTAAAAGTTAAACAGCTTGAATTGAATTGGATTGCCATCAGATCTCAAAGTCACAAAACTGAACTGATGCTCTCTTCAGGTCTTTTGCCATATGCTAAATAAATAAATAAATTTAATTCTCCAATTTCCAATTTAAATTGAACTAGAGCTGATTCACCCAGACCATGCATATTCCATGAGACAAGTTTGTAAGTGTTTTGCTCATTATTAGAATATGACAGGAAACAGCTTCATTTTAAAAATATTTGATGAGTTACCACACAAACATATTTTTAGAATCGATATTAAACATAAGGAAAGAAACTGAGACTACATGCTTTTTTCTGATTATTATTATTGGTGCCTTCAAATCTTTGCAGCTTTTTTGGCAAAATTTCAAAGCAGGTTTACTATTGCCACATTCTTAGGGCTAAAGAGAATGATTGGCCCAAGGTCACCCAGCTGGTTTCATGTCTAATTTGGGACTGAAATTCCCAGTCTTCAGGTTTCTCACTTGATGCCTTAACCACTGCACCAAACTGGCTCTCAGTTGTTAAACAGTCTCTAAATATGGTAAAGTAACTTTCTTCTTTCACCCCACCTCTTCCTTTTCTTTTCTTTTTTTTTTAATTTGATTTATATGCCGCCCTTCTCCGGAGACTCAGGGCGGCTTACAATGCGTTAAGCAATAGCCTTCATTCTTTTGTATATTTTATACAAAGTCAGCTTATTGCCCCCACAAACTGGGTCCTCATTTCACCTACCTTAGAAAGGATGGAAGGCTGAGTCAACCTTGAGCCTTGGAGAGATTCGAACCAGCAGAAATTGCAGGCAGCTGTGTTAATAACAGGGTGCACTAAACCACTGTACTATCAAGGCTCTTTGCCCTGTTAACTACCTTACAGGAAATGGTAGTAATGGACTGCTTGTACTGGTTAGTGCCTTGAACTAGATGATCGTTGAGTTACTACAAAACTCATCTATAAATAAGACAGGACCAATAGGACCACCAGGAGTAAGGAATTACAAGTGAAATGGACTACAAAAGAACTACAAGTCCTAGCAAATGTCACCATTGACATGTCACCTGTTGCTACAGGGTATTCTGTTTCTGCAAAACAGAAGGCTGCAGTATGCTTGTTTTAAATGATATAAGTGAACAATGTATTTGAAGATGAATTTGCACAGATGAATTTGAGTGATTTGGGTCAGCTGACTTAACAAACTTAAGGTCAGTAAAGAAACTAGATTTTATTTCTTTCCTTTTGCATATTGTGTGTCTATCCAGGCAGCTGAACCCAACTCCACACCATATTTTCATATAAAACAATCTTCAGCATTATTAAAAGTAGAATTTAAGTATTTACCTAATAAGTGAAAAGATCATATACTTGTGGAAGAATGGAGAATGGGAGACTGCTGAATGAAACAGAGGAAATGGATGAGATGCAATAACTGTGCAATGCCTGGCTTACCAGGCTCAAGGTTGACTCAGCCTCCCATCCTTTCTAAGGTAGGTTAAATGAGGACCCAGTTTGTGGGGGCAATAAGCTGACTTTGTATAAATATACAAAAGTATGAAGGCTATTGCTTAACGCATTGTAAGCCGCCATGAGTCTCCAGAGAAGGGCGGCATATAAATCAAATTACAAAAAAAAAAAAAAAAGAAGGACAAGGTGGATGCTCATTCAATTGTCCTCTGAAAATCCATAGAGCTGCAGGTGTGCACAAGCATATTTTTAAAGTGATGCCATACTTTGCATAATATTGCTTACCCCAGAAGCTAGCAGGTATGCATGTATGTCATGATTAAGTGGTTGGCCTTGCAATTTGTATCAATGATGACAGACTAAGCTGTTAATTTATATTGATTGATGGATTGAATATGTGCCATCAAGTAAGTGTCAGATCTTCGTGACCAACATAAATAGATTTTCTCCACGGCAATCTCTATGTTAATTTATACACTACTGTTCAAAAATAGCCTCATTGTAATCCTCATCTAAGATAGCTTTAAAGATCAAGGGGGGGGGGGGGAATAAAAATCTTATAAGTAAATAAGCCTGAATTCCTGAGCATCACATTTGAATGAGCTCTTCTTCAGTTTTGCTAATGAATGTTGAACTATTTTATGCCTCATTAAGAAAGGTTAAGCCATTTTCAAAGTATTTTTTTAATTGAGATTTCCAAAAGTCTTGCTTGAATTAATATTCACAATTATTCCTGATTCATATGGCTGTCACCATAATTTTAGGGTCCATTCAGATCTGGAAAGAAAATGTCACAGCACATTCTATCATACTATGTCTGCTTTAAAATGATGGAAAATCTTTCAGTTTTAAAAGCCCAATATTCATTCATCAATCAATGCTAGGCTTTTCATGATAAAAGCTGGAACTTGAATAGGTCTGCATTTATTCATGTTTGGTGAAGTGGAAATTTGTAATTGTATAACTTCTGGACCCTGCATATACCAGGAGATATCTTGAAAAAATTAAAACGATAGGGGCTCCACTTTGGGCTTTCTTTGCAGGTACCTTTCTACCTGTTGCCTACCTGTTCAGAAAGCAAAAACAAAATCTGAAGATGGTAAAGGAGATGGCAGAAGACTATATGGAGTGGTGATAAGCAATTTCATTAATTAATGTTTTGAGAGTACCCTCTCTTACACGACATCCATTGTACAGAAGTACCCATAAATAGTTTTAAACATCCAAATATCGAATTAGGTCAAAAGAAAGAGTTTAGAGTTTAGAAACTCCCTGCTTTCCATTAATCCTGTGGGTAATATATAGCTATTCACTGTAGGAACAGAACAGAACAATATATCCCAGTTTTACTCAAGTAGTTTACAAAGAATTATCTTGAATTCTCCATATAGCTGTATTCTACTTATTGTCTAGTTATCGAGGATGTGATGTAAACCTAGATTCTCTGAATTCAAAAGTCATCAGAGAAGCCAATTCAACAATCAAGATTATATTTCTAATTGACAAATGTTTGGGAAAGAAAAGTAATGGAAATCAAGGATGATGAATTCCCACAGCTCAAGCATTTAGAAGCAATTGAGAATATGAGGTTATTTATCCTGTGTGTTTGTGGGTGTGTGTGTGTGCCATTCCATCGTAAATATTACAAGATTATTATAGGAGATTTGAAATGCTTTGCTTTCTTGTCAGAGCTCAGAGTGTGAGAAGGCTGTTTAATCCTGGATAATGTAAAGATAATGTATTATATATAAAAGAACAATCAGTTGACAGTCTCCAATTCAATTGTAAAACTCAATATTTTTAATAACATTCTGTGTAATCTGCACTCTGGTATTGCATTATACAACAGAAATGTATTTGTTTTCGATTTTCTGTAATCTGAGAGATGTCAAGGTATGACATTGGCATCCAATGTGCTATAGGATTTGTTTTACAGCTGTAATTCTGTATTCTATCTTTTAACGTCTATCCTTTTTTGTCAATTATCTACTCGTAAGTATAATCGTATTAATATGCACTTATCTTCCCTGCAGGATTTTTGCTCCTTCTCTCTTCCATGCAACCTAATGAAGCAAAACCAATTCATTAGCTAGTAAAGGGATGAGAAAGAATTAGATAAACATATTTTTTTGGTCACCGGATTGGCTAGAACCATTACTCAGCTTTTTTGCTGTGATGGAGGGAATTCCAAAAGTTCAGGAAGTTTATTCCAGGTTGTACCTACCAATAGGAAGGATCATGTCACTGTGCCATATATAATTGGAAAATACACTGGGACAGGTGTATTAACTGATTACATGTAATACAGAATAGAACATTCAAACATAATAGGCTTCAATAGCTTTGATTTACAAGAGCAACTTCTGTTATCAGATTTTGGTTCATATACACATGCTGTTTTTTCCACTCTGGATTTGATTATTGTGCACATCTTCCTACTACAGAAACGAATAGAAATTTATGTTCCTTATATTAAAAATTCCTTCTCATAGAAACCTGTTTATGTACAAATATATCTTCTAGGATTCCAAGGGATCTTAGGCATTTGAGCATCTTGGGCCCAATAAAATAACAACTTGAGTTTATGCAAATCAGGGATAAAAATAAATACAATTTTCTTTCCTATATTATTATTAATTCATATGCGAACTATTAACACTGAAATAATATAAATATTTGTCAGGCTATGGTATAATACTTACTAATGCCCATTCATTCAGGCAACTCATCACTTCATGTTGCAGCCATTTATTTAGCCCACCTTAATTGAAATCTTTGATTTTTGGGTTTAGAAGCTGGATATAATTAAACATTTATGGAAACATAGATATTCTCTCTCTCTCTTCCTCCTCTCTCCCTGTCTCTCCCCATCTCCAGATGCAGTCACTGATGTTTTGCAAAAAGCTTTTCCAGAGTTGTGGAGGTTTTATGAGCAATGAAGAATAGTGTGATGTTGGTGGAGGAGAAATCAGTTGAAGAGTGTTGGTGTGTTGGTGAGATGACTTTGAAGACCTGGATTCTTCTGTCCTTAATCTTAATAATATGTGAAATAACAAACTGCTTGATGGATGAGAATGTCTCTTGTGTGAAGTCAACTGAAAAGTACACATTGACATAGCTGAGGGCAAAAAAAAATTATCATTGGTCTGAAGAACTAATGTTTTCAACACAAGTGGTGAAGTGGTGGTACATACTTGAAAACACAACCTCTTCTTTTTAGTGAACTCTAAAAAAACAGCTTATCCAATATATACTTGCTTCAATAGTTGCATGAGAGACATAGACTTCAGTAAATTTCTTATGTGGAATACTTTTCAGGGTCTGCTAGTTACATGACCGTTTTTGATAATACAAATACAGAGAATAAGGAAAAAAGGCAGATCAGGGTATGCAAAG
The DNA here is from genome assembly GCF_029215685.1 of Pituophis catenifer annectens. Taxonomy (NCBI): domain Eukaryota; kingdom Metazoa; phylum Chordata; class Lepidosauria; order Squamata; family Colubridae; genus Pituophis; species Pituophis catenifer. The sequence goes on from NW_027256881.1 coordinate 302,338,428, forward strand.
CTTTTCTTTTAAATGATTTTGTTCAGGACTGATTTCCCTTTCATTAAAAAAAGAAAGAAAGGGATGACCTTCCATTAACATCAAAAGTAATGTTTATTTTTTTTCCAGATGAAGGTTTTCATTAAGTTCTTAATATGGTGATGATTGTAATGATATGTTTATATAGTGCATGTCTTTGAGTGAGTAGGTGAGTTGGTATGAATCATTCATGAGGCTCGGACCCTGACTTTGTAACTATATATTGAATAATGTGCAGATTGATGCTGAAACAGGTGTTGCGAACACTTCCTGTACAAATGCCAGGTCAAGTCAGAGCCACATACTTAGCAATTTTTCATAAAGTGAAGAGCTTTTAGCTTCTTCCATTTTCATTCAAATTGCTATCTCTCATTGTAACTGTAACATTATGGATGTGCAGTGCTCCACGTTCAAAGACAAACAATGTTTTGGAGCATGCAGGGAAATGAACATAGCATCTAGTCTATAAATTCTAAACCCAATGTTTCTCAACCTGGCTGGAGAATTCAGGGAATTGAAGTCTATACATCTTAAAGTTGCTAAATTTGACAAGCACTGCTGTAAACCAAATATATTTTTTTCAGAGATGATTAGCTATGTGATTCCAGGAAAAGGAGCTGTTGCTTTAAGAGATTACAGGAAAATTGCTAAATGTGCAGCCTTTAGCACTCCAAATTACCCCTTTATCTTTAAATCCATAGTGCCCATACAGTTATGATACACAGTACTAAGCTTGTTAATGGAATCTGTACTTTTAAATATGTTTATATACACAACTATATAAGTGTGTTTGGATTAATGTCTGAAATTAATACAACTCTACCTGAATATATTCATGTATATACCCCTCCAAAGAAAAACACTCAAAGAATGTAATTTATTTTAAGCAGGTACCTAATAATTCATTGAGTTTTAGCATAATAGAACATTTTTTTATACCTCAACAGTGATCTCCCACAGAGATTCATTATAACATATTCTCCAGTAGTTGACAGATGGTCATATATAAACAATTTATATATACATGTGCAAGCAGTTTAAATGCAGTAGCAAATGAATAAATTATTTCCAGAAAACTTAATAGAAAATATTCCAATAAATATTTAGATGTTAACCCTGATATAGGTCTTTTATCCCCCCAGATTTGAGTGGTCACTTTCATAATTGAATATATCAAGGTATCTGTCAATTGAGAATGCTGAGTAAACTTTTTAGAACAACAACATACTGCCCTAGAATTGAAGCAATATGAAGAAATAAATGTAGTCAAAGTGGAAACTCTGGATCTGTATGTGAATGCAATAAAACTAAGCAAATTATCAACATGGAGAAATGCTGGTCCTGACAATGAGCAGCAAAACAAAAAAAAAAACAAAAATGCAGAGGTGATGTCCAGGAATATAATTTGGTGGAACCAATGAGTCATTAGTCCGATTAATAAACATCAGATAGGCTAGTCAGGCTAATCAAATGAGCTGGTAGCACTGTAAATGAATTGCTATTTATAAATAATGTGCCCGGTATGAACTCAACAGAATGTCTGTATGTATGTTCTTACACACATAGGACAACCTGTAACAATGTTTCTAGAGAAGATGACTTAAGATTTGGTCCATTTTTTTCTCCTTGTGTTGTTTTTTGAGTCAATGTAATGAATGGTGAAACAGTTAAACTTAAACCAGGTTCCATTCCACATACGATTGTGGAGATGACTGGATGATTTTGAACCAATTCTCTGGTTCAAATATAGGGGCACAAAATGCATACAAACTGCCTTCCTGATTTATATATGGGAGCATTAAAATAGCACCGCTCAAGTACATAAGATTATATAGAACATCATATTAATGCCCCCCCTCATCTCAAAAGCAAGCTATCAGATATCTGGTCTTAAATCTATCATCTTATTAAGAGGGAAAAACCCTTAGGTTTTAAAAACTTCTCGTTCTGAGCCTGAGACAGTCTGCTCATATAATAAGAAAATAAATCTGTATTTGCATCTTCAGACATCTGTTTTGCTAGAGAAACTCAGAACAGCCTTTTCCTGCTGATACTTCTTGAGAACATTAATTGTTTCCAATCATTGTAAGAACATCTGTTTCATGTTTTGACAAGTAGACTTATTTATCGTCTCTTTCTTCTATACCTTTCTACTTTCTCTTCTTATTCTTCTAGTAAAGATAATGAATAAATTATTGGGGGAAAACAGTGGGTTGAGAATCAAGACCAAATGGAAATGAACTGAAAGTGGTGTTTCTAACTGAAACTACAAATTATTTTCTTTTCCTCTTTTTCTCTCTGTATGTGTGTGCATGCTCAGAGGTCCAATTAAATACGAATTGAAACAAAAAGAAACCATCATTCAGTGAAATTAACATTATTGTTCAAATAGAAAATGGATTTTTTTTAATGAGCAGGAAGATGGTCAAATTCTTTTTTTAAAAAACTTGGTATACATTATTTCCAAAAATTAGTTTATTTGCAGGAAATGTTAATTACGTGCATAACTGGTACTAAAATCACTATATGGAGAGAATGTTTGCATCTGCAGCCTGAAATAAAATTAGTAGGAAATAAATCTGAAATTCAGCAAAGAAGCAAACAAACCCCCATATTATAGAAAAGTGCCTTAAGCCAAAACAAGAATGTTGCTATGTGCATTATTGGTCACAATGATAATTTGGCAGCTCTGAAGGGATTCAGATAGAGATATATCCAGCCAATGAAAGCATGTGATCTGCCACAGAATAGGAGTTCTATACTTTGTGGAATTCAGTTGGATGTATTGCAACACAAACATTCTTAAAGTAAGGTTATTTAGAAAATAATTATATTAAAAGTGAACTTCCAGTTCCATCTACTGCCATAATACAGATTCAATTATGTCAGTTTCTAAATGGTTAATCACTTTTAACTGCAGCCCATAAAATTACCCCATTGCCATTTTTGGCTGGATAGAATGGAAACTGTAGTTTGACTGTCCAAAACCCGAACAGAAGGATATCCCATCATATCAAAAGCTACATCTACATTACTTTTAAAAATGATCAGAAAAAGACAGATAAATCTCATAAATAACCCCAAAACCTGTTGCATTGCTAAGCACCTGAACCTAACCCCCCCAACTTTTTTTTCATTGAATAATTTTGCTATAGGATTGTTCTGTGATCTGTCTTAGGAGAAGTATTCTGGAAGAAAGCAAGTCAATTCTATGATTCTAGTTGATTCCTCACACTACTTGAGAGAAAAAAGAAAGAAAAATATGATGCAAGGATGTAGTAATTTTGTATTCCTCAGATTATATGGTTCCACATTTAACTGAAAAGAAAAATCTATATTGCAGCATTTTCGTGATCTTCATATTAACAGCTACATATTCAACACTGCAATACATAACAAGTTACTCCAGTTTCGTAGATTGTTTATGCAAATCAGATATATAACAATCACACATAAATGCATGTACTTGGGAATCAATCATACTTAGTTATTAGCTGTTATAGCAATAATAGTAATATTGTTTTAAGAAATTGCTACATTATTCTACACTGTGCATTAGAATTATCTCAAGAAGTACTAATGCAAATGGAGCATTGATAGAATGCATTTACCAATAGTTCATAACTTTGGGCAATTTCATATGACAAGATTCAAAACTCCTTTATCGGTAATTTCATGACAAACTAAGTATTCCAAAACCACTTAAATGATTACCTATCTATCCATCTCTCTTTCATCTACCTAGTGAATCTGATCAGGAAAATATACAGATTAGGAGATAAAACACACTCAGCCACAAACTCCCAAACAATAGCCCAGTTTAGCGAAAGCAGTATGAGTAACACTTTGATGTTCATTCCTGTATGATATGCAAATCTTTAGCAATATGGAAAGACTCTCTCATTATTCAAAGATGCAAGGACTTTGTAAAGAAAATATGGATATTTTTTTCATTTAATTCAAATGAATTATAGTACTGAAAGAATAGAGAGAGTAACGTTTTTTTTGTTCTGATAATTATTGTTTGTTTATAGAAATGTTAATCTATTCAGAATTAGATGAGCATTTCAATCCCCTTTGTTTTATGAATTATTTATCATAGGAATGGATTATTTATTTATTTGTTTGTTTTATTTATTTATTGGTTTGATTTATATGCCACCCTTTTCCGGAGGCTCAGGGTGGCTTACAATGCGTTAAGCAATAGCCTTCATACTTTTATATATACCTGCTTAGTAGGGCTTTCGCCCCCCCCAAAGCGGTGTTCTTTTTTATATAAAGTCAGCTTATTGCCCCCACAAACTGGGTCCTCATTTTACCTACCTCGAAAGGATGGAAGGCTGAGTCAACCTTGAGCCTGGTGAGATTTGAACTTGCAGTAATTGCAGGCAGCTGGTATTACTTAACAGTGCTTTAGTCTGCTGCGCCACCAAGGCTCTTAGCAGATATTTAGGAGAATTGAGATTGTGGAAGTCTCAGAGAACTATAGAAGATATTAGTTTAGTATATGTATACTTTGTTTTAGCCATTATATAAGAACATTCAATGTGGAACTTTTAAAAATGAAGTAATTGGGACAAATTTATTTTTCCCCTCAAAGTTTTATTTTATTTTAAACAAGTTAAAATATAAAACTGTAAAAAATAAAACAAACAATCAAACAACCATGACATTTAAACAGTGCATTGGAAAAAAAGAAAAACCAATACCTATGCACATATTATCACCCCAGTTAAATACTGATTGATACATTACTACAATAATAATTTCCCACCCCTTACAAAATAGGCCAACATATTTTTAAACTACTAAATCTCTTTGCAAATTAATAACCTGTAATCTATATCCTATATTAATGATAAAACAGTTTACGGGAAGAACAATAATTATTAAAAAGGAGACGAGGTTAAATTTTCAAAACTCTCTGTTAACAAACTATTATTGTAATCAGCTTGTTGAAAATTTTCCACTGCATTTTATCATCCCAAATCATCCTAAAACTTAGGATCCCAGATCAAATATCCATGTTTGTTTTTTAATTCCATCATTTATCAGTTGTTGTCTGATTATATATTATATTATATAAGTACAATCTCCAAAATCAGTATATCTTCCTAAAAAAGTCCAGATGAGTTTGGTTCTCAGTTAAGTGTGATAAATCCATTCCCCCATTTTCCTCGATCCTCATAGGGAAGACCAATTTGTCACTTCATGAAGTATAATTTCTGCTGTTGTAAAAGACTGCAGGTTTGAACTTCAAAGAGATATATACAATCAACTGAGTTAATTCTAAGTCTATATAGTCCTAATTTGTTTGCAATAGATCAACTGGTTTCAAATCACATTCCTTTTGTGAATCTGATTTATACAAAACTGAATATTTTCTACAGATATTATCATTTCATCCATCTTAAAAAAAAAAAAAAAACTTTCAACCAAAGATTGGATAATTCAGAATGGTCTTTTTAGTCAGCCCTGCTGTCTGTAATCCAACATATTGTTGCTCTGTGTGAGTTAACCAGAGAACAAAGTGAAGTAGAGTGTAGAAATAAATTAAAGGGACAGGGAAGATAGTGTCTGGATTTTCGATCCAAGGTTGAAAGAAAAATAAAAAAATAAACTCCAAATATTTTACAAATTGGTAAAATGCAAATAATCTGTGCTCAAAGTCCAATATGACAAAGTAGCAACAATGGTGCATTGGAAGATCTGCCAGAAATATCATTTGCCTGCAAGCAAGAACTGGTGGCACCATAAAATAGAGAAAATAATAGAAAATGAAGATGGTAAAGTGCTCTGGAGCTTTAGAATTGAAACAGACAGGCACTTGCCACATAACTCCCCAGATTTAACAACCGTGGATAAGAAAAACAAAACAGTCTGGATAGTGAATGTACTGGATACCGCAAAATAGAAGAAAAAGAACTGGGGAAGATAATAAAATACAAAGAACTGCAAATAGAAGTAAAATGACTGTAGCAAAAGAAAGCAAAACTTACACCAATAGCAATAGGCACCTTGAGTACAACCCAAAACAACTGGAGCATCACTTGAAAACCACTGGCATTGACAAATTCATCATCAGTCAATTGCAAAAAGCAGCTTTTCTAAGAGCAGTTTACATCTTGCAACAATATCTCTAAAACCATTAAACAATTGTCGATAAGAAAAACAAAAAAAGTCTGGATAGTGGCTGTATCTAGATACAGCAGAATAGAAGAGAAAGAACTGAAAAAGATAACAAAATACAAAGACATACAAGTAGATGTAGAATGACTATAGCAAAAGAAAGCAAAGCTTATACCAATAGCAATAAGCAACTTAAGAGCAATCCCAAAACAACTGCAGCATCACTTGAACACAATTGGCATTGACAAATTCATCATCAGTCAATTGCATAAGGCAGCTTCATTTGAAACAGATTACAGCTTGTGACGATAACTTTAATACCATCAAACATCAACATTTACCTATCCCAGGAACAGGCTCAGGCTCAACCCATCCAAGACCGAGTGGCTGTGGTTTCCGACGTCCCGATATAGTCAGTTGATGCCATCACTGACTATTGGGGGCGAATCATTGGCCCCCATGGAGAGGGCTCGCAACTTGGGCGTCCTCCTGGATTCACGGCTGTCTTTAGAAGAGCACTTGACGGCCGTGACCGGGAGGATTTTTCATCAGGTTCGCCTGATTCGCCAGTTGCATCCCTTTCTGGATCGGGACTCGTTACGCATGGTCACTCATGCCCTTGTCACCTCCCGCCTGGACTATTGCAATGCTCTCTACATGGGGCTCCCCTTGAGGAGCACCCGGAGGCTCCAACTGGCGCAGAGTGCGGCCGCGCGGGTGGTAATGGGAGCGACATGGTGCTCCCATGTAACACCTCTCCTGCGCGAGCTGCACTGGCTCCCGGTGGTCTTCCAGGTGCGCTTCAAGGTTTTGGTTACCACTTTTAAAGCGCTCCATGGCTTAGGACCTGGTTATCTACGGGACCGCCTACTACCACCAATAGCCTCCCACTGGCCAGTACGCTCTCATAGAGAAGGACTCCTCCGGGTGCCGTCAGCCAAACAGTGTCGGCTGGCGACCCCTAGGGGGAGAGCCTTCTCTGTGGGGGCACCTACCGTCTGGAATGAGCTCCCCCCCAGAGATACGGAGGATCCCGGATCTGCGCACCTTTCGCCGCGCTGTGAAGACCTTTTTATTCCATCAGGCGGGCTTGGCCTAATCTCTTCCCTTTTTTAAATATGTAAATTTTAATCTGTTTTTAAATTATTGGGGTGTTTTAATTTGTCTGGGCCAAAATGATTTAATTTGATTTTATCTGGTTTTTAAATTTTTTGTATCTATGTATTTTATTGTTTGGCTGTTCACCGCCCTGAGTCCTTTGGGAGTAGGGCGGTATACAAATCAAATAAACTAAACTATAAACTAATGAGAAGGGTTTAATAAATGGACAAAAATGCCAATTCCAGTCAAACATCTGGCTGGCTGTCGGATAAACCATAATAATAGCAGCAATAATGTACAAACCTCCCCTGAAAATTTCAAACACCTGAGTATACATAAATAAATAATGACAATGCAATGAAACTTTGGGAAAAGTGGATTTATTGTAACAATATAAGTAAAATGCTCTTCAAAAATTCCCTGGACTCTATCTGCATGTCCCTGAGGGAGGTACACCGCACAGTTTGATTCAAAAATTATAGCAGAGACTTAATTAGGTGAGCCATAGGAGGATTTCTGAAAATTAATACATTTCTCCACTTTACTCCAAATAAAAATCATCTATAAATAGGCTGCAATTTAACATATGGCCTAATTTCCTACAAATATAAATACACAGTGAGCAGATGCGCACAATGATTCCTTATTTATCTAGTTTTGAATTTTAATGAGATAGAATGGCATAAGTTCATGCATTTTTAAAATTGTACAAATGGATCCTATTAATTCAATTCAAAGTCTTGATGGTGCAAGGTATGTACTAAATAAGCTTTAATTTGTGGCTGAATATTATGGAATTGCAATCCTGGAGAAGAAAGAATTCCATACCAATGTAACGGCATTATGGAATTGGGAATTTTGCTTCAAATGAATAATTACAGCAGGCAGGCAGGCAGGCAGGCAGGAAGTCCCACAGTTGTAAGAAAATAATAAACTATATACAAGTTTTTCTTGTGGTCCAGTGTATCAAATGGGATACAAACATTACTAGTTTTATACCAAATAATGTCCATGTATTCTTGGCACTCTGAGAGGAGTTGCCAAGCATTACACTTTGTGTATCTCCTGGGCCACTGGTCTGTGACAAGGGAATACTTTTCCTCAGTAGCTTGCCCTGGTTCTCACATAGTTAGCTTATCACTGATGCTTAACACTCCAACTGATCCTTTGGTGGTGTGTAGTCATTAATCTTCACTGTTTAACGAAGAAAAAAAAAAGCAAAGAAAGAAAAAATTGTCAAAAACCTTAGAAATAGATTGCAATCTATTTCTCAGCAATCTTTCTGTAAGTGAGAAACAAAGAGTTTCACCTACAGAAAATAGATGACTAAGTAAACTCTTAAAATGTTATTGAATTCAAGGCACAATATTCTAGTCTCTAGTGGCCTTTTATAGGCAGAAATATTATGTATGTACATCCAAAGAATATAACAAGAGCTAATTAAAGAGGTAAAAATATTGTTTTTAGTGTTTTGAATGGTGCTTCACTTAATATTTTATGTAAAACTGAAAAGCATAGAGTTGTATTTTTTTTATTAAAATAACAATTAAAAAAGAAGATAGCAACTGTGTTTTTAGTCCTACAGCAATAATGGGAGTTCTATCTTTATCATAAGTTACAGTTATGAGAATATTTTGTAAGAATTCACATTTTCTGAAAGTGTAGATGTTTTGGAATTCAATTCCCAGGACATCTTTCCAGCTCATTTATGCTACTAATATTTCTGAGAGTTGGTTTCCAACACATCTGCTCACATCTTGGGAAATGTCCAAAGATCCTGCAGTCTAATAAGTGTCGAACCTGGAGTTTCAAAGCTTCATTCTTTGATTACTGTGCTACTTGCACAAGGTAATCAAAATGTCACAGAAATACATTTTTTTTCTATTTCACTTTATTATTTTTTTCAGAAGTTTTTGATCCTTTTGTATTGCATACCACAATGTGCTAAACTCCATTGCTTTATTCCAAGCTAAATACTCAAATCTCCTGGTCTTTTTATGTCAGGGATCTCTTCAAACCGCCTAATAATTGTGTTTGCCTCTTCTGCACTATTTCCAAATTTCATTTATCATTTTTAAAATGTGATGATGAGAACAGTGCCTGGCCCTAAATAATTTCTTTATTGTAATGTCAGCCAGAGAAAGAAAGTGTGGAATAAACTTGGATTTCCCAGGCACCCTTTACTATCAAAATTCTGCTATTCTGAAAAAGAATACTAACTTCAGTTTGTTATTCAACATCATTTAATCTTTGAAGCTTTAACTTTTTGTCCAATCATAACCAAGGTTAGAAGAGATTATCTGGGAATTTCAGATAACTTTAATTTTTATTCCACTGCTGATATCCATGGTTAAAGTAATAATAATAATAATCTGTTAAAGCTAATGGTACTAGTTCCTGTGGGGAAGAGTTTAATATTTAGCCAAAAACATCATGGCTTGGCTCCATATCTTTACCTTTGTTTTGGACATTCAAGGTACCAAAACTGAACTACGTCTGCAATTTGGTTAACCATTCTCTCAGTTTAAAGAGATCTCCTTGAAAGGCTTCATATTCACTTAAAGCCAGCTATTGCCCCTTTATGACACATGGACTCCAACTCCCAGAATTCCTGAGCTAGCATGAATACTGGGAATTGTCATCCACAGTTGTAAAGGAACCATAGTTACTCATCCCTGCTTTAATTTTTAACCATGCTGACTAGTTTACTATTATCTGCTGATTTGGCTAGCTCTATATTTATTCCTCATTAAATATAAAAACAAATACAAGGCTGGTTATAATTTTTTTTTTTAGAAAGATACAGTAGTTAAATATGATAGATGGATTTATACTTTTTGTAGAAATGCCTTTTTCATATTTAAAGTCTGATTCAGCTGCTTTTTATTACTTGTTTCTCAGCCTGTTCATCTTCCTTGCTCCAGTTAAGAATAAACAAACAGATCATTACATCTTGAGAGCACCAAGTTGGGGAAAACTCTATAGAAGTTTACATATGCCATTCATTTCATAGATATTCTAGAAGAATATCTTCTCCCAGGCTGCTCTCTGCAGAAATGATTTATTTAATTATGTGCATAATATGCACATCGAATGTCAAAACAAAATGCCCATTCACAACTCACAGGTGACACTGTTACACAGTTGGATAGACATATTTCAAACCTGCCTTATGTTCCTGGGCCTCAGTTTTATGTACTGATTCATTCACAGTGAGCGGAATTTTAGGAGTCTATTGAAGCATAAAATCCTTTGACAAAGATTTTGAACATTGCAGTGCTAAAAGTTAATTATACCACATAACCAGCGATGAGATGGTAGCTGATTGCAGAATATTAAATGAAAAATACCTGCTGTCACTGCTGTAGTTTTACAGAGGAAATTTAAAAGGTGAGGTTTAAAAATGATTGTCATTAAAAAAGGGAAAATACTAATGTTCAAATGGTACAGTGGAAGTGCATTTAAAGGCTTGACAGTTTTGTGAGCTGTTACTGGAAACTTGCAGAAATATATGTTATCAAATTCAGCAGACATATTAGACATGATAGCCTCATTAAACAACAAGTAAATAATGTTTTATCCACTCTTACTTCTCAAATGCCATATGGGTGCTCTACCTGACTTCAGCTTTTTAACAGCTATGAACAAAGCTTAGATCTAGGAGATATTGGGGGGAAATGATAGAGAGTCACAGCCTGCTCTGGAAGTGTGTCTATCTGCCTAGAAGAAAAGGTAAGTGGAGGGGAAAGGGAGCAGATTGAAAGGGAAGCAGAGAGCAGCTTGTTATATTGACAGCTCCCAAATCATTGTTTTATGATTAATGATTCTCCCAGAGAAGGCATGCTTTCAATAGGCAAGATTTTCCCTTCCCAAGGCAGATATTTTATGAAATTCCCATGACATTTTCAGATTTCTAAGTTATCCCCCAAAGATTGTGCATCTACTGTATATTGTTCATGACAAATACAACAGTGCCTTTAGCATACAACTTGATTCACAATTTTTAAAAAATTCTATTCTACCCTGATGCTTCCCCCCCCCCCCATGATTTTCTTACAGTAATCTTTCATTTCCATGGTCTTTGGCAAAAGCAGAAGTTAGAGATAAATATATTTAGAATAAGTTTTATAATAGTTCATTGCTTGGAAAAATCAAGATAAATATTTCAAAGCTTACCCAATGCTGTATCAAAATCTTTGGTCCAATTTTCTGAAAGTTGTCTTAATAAATAAGACCATACTTGGAATATTGCATCCAGTTTTGGCCACAATAGAAAAAAATGTTGAGACTCTAGAAAGAGTGCAGAGTAAAGCAATAAAGATGATTAGGGGACTTGAGACTAAAACATATGAAGAACGATTGCAGAAATTGGGTGTGTCTAGTTTAATGAAAAGAAGGACTAGAGATGACATGACAGCAGTGTTCCAATATCTAAGAGGCTGCCACAAGGAAGAGGGGGTCAACCTATTTTCCAAAGCACCTGAAGGTAGGACAAGAAGGAATTGATGGAAACTAATCAAGGAAAGAACCAACCTAGAACTAAGGAGAAACTTTCTGACAGAACTGTATACTGTTTCCTGTATACTATTAGGTATTAGTATACAGGTATTAGTATACCTGTATACTAATCCAACCTCCATCAGGAGGTTGGATTAGTACATCTCCAAGGTCCCTTTCAACTCTTTTATTACATTAAAATAGGACTCCTTCTCAAAGTACTTTAGAATGTAGCAGTTTCTTTTTATAGTCTCCACATCATCATCCTTTTGATTTATAGAAGTGGATGAGGATGATATACGTCTTATTTCTATATTGTTTTGCATTTTCGTCGATTCCCCCCCCCCTTTTTTTTTTGACATGGACAGGTTCAGTGCTGGGATATCTTCTCTGGTCTTTAATGAAACCATTATGAAAATAGCATGTGGTTGATCTCAGAAAACATGATTTATTTATTTATTTATTAAATTTCTATGACACCCTCTATGACACTGATATAGTGATTCTGGGCATCTTACAATAAATAATAAAATTAAGTAATAAAAAGTAGAAAAGTAGTAGAAAACAAACAAATTAGAAAAATTGAATAGAAAAGCTAAAAACCAAGATGATGGGTGGTGATCTTCTCTACCTTCTCTATCTTATCTACCATTCCCAATGTAGCAGGCCTTTGTCAGGGGACCAGGCCAAGTGGAAGAGATAGGTTTTTAGGGTCTTCCGGAAGTTCAGGAATGTGGGAGTAGATGTCATCTCCAATGGAAGAATGTTACAGAGGGTGGGGGGCATAGCAGAAAAGCAGGGGTGAAATTCAAAAATTTTCCCTATCGGTTCTGTGGGCGTGGCTTGGTGGGCATGGCAGGGGAAGGATATTGCAAAATCTCCATTCCCACCCCACTCTGGGGCCAGCCAGAGGTAGTATTTGCCGGTTCTCCGAACTACTCAAAATTTCCGCTACTGGTTCTCCGAACTACTCAAAATTTCCACTGCTGGTTCTCCAGGATCTGTTAGAACCTACTGGATTTCACCCCTGGAGAAAAGGCTCTGCTCCAGGATCCCACCAGCCAAAATTCTTTGGCGAAAGGGATATGAAAAAGTCCTTTACATTGGAATGAGTAAGGCAGGCCAGTCCCAGCAGGGTGAGATGGTTCCTCAGATATCATAAAAGGCTTTAAACATAATAACCAATATGTTGATTTGGACTTGAAGCAAACTGGCAGCTTGAGGGACCTACAAAATTGTCCCTGTCACTATGTCAATGAAGATTCTCAGTCATCCAGGTAGAGTCTGGAGAATGAGTCATGACAACTGGGCTTCTTTCCTTTCTTATTGTTTCAAAAAGTTTTGAATTCAAGTAACTGAAGAAGCTACTTGGACAAGCAGCAAAACGTTTCAAACCAACAAAAAGAAAAATGGTCCAGTTGCCGTTTAATGTGTCATTCTTTCCAGATTCAGTTGATGGTGTTTCTCTCAAGCATTTAGGTTTTGTTTATAAGCAGTGGGAAAATAAACTACAATACAGATAGTCTTTGACTTACAACAGTTCATATAGTGACTGTTCAAAGTTACAATGGCACTGAAAAAAGTGACTTGTGAATTTTTTCACGCTTACAACCATTGCAGTATCCACATGGTCAGGGGATCAAAATTCAGATGCTTGGCAATTGACTCATATTTATGATGGTTGCAGTGTCATGAGGTCATGTGGTCCCTCTTTGTGACCTTCTGATAAGCAAAGTCAATGGGGAAACCAGATTCACTCAATAACCATGTTACTCACTTAACAACTGCAGTGATTCACTGAGCAACCGTGGCAAGAAAAGTTGTAAAATGGGACAAAACTCAGTTACAAATGTTTCACTTAGCAATAGAAATTTTGGGTTCAATTGTGGTCATAAATCAAGGAATACCTATAATGGTTTTTTTTTTTTAAAGCTTAATGGTCTTTAATGAGTTTTCTCAATCATTTTCTCTTGAAATTATGGACATGAAGCATGTTGAAATGAATATATAAAGAATTCATCCTCGTTATTAGAAAAAAGTAGAAGCCAGGTGCCTGGCTACCTTTCCCATTTCATGCAACATCCAAGTTCTTCAGCACCCAAGCTGAGCAAATATAAACTGAACAAATTTAGCAGAATGTACTGATGGAGGAGAATATTTGTAGCTCGGGGATGAAATCAGGGATCCTTGATGCTCTCTGATCTTGGTTGTTTGCTAACGGACATTTCATTACCCAAACATTGGGGCACTGATGAAATTATCTAGTTTGGATAATGAAACATCTGCAAGAAAATAACCAAGATCAAGGACCCCTCAACAGCAGAATATTCTGCTGTACAATCTCCATTTACTTTAGTAGACTTATAATATATAAGGATTTGCAGTTGCAGCATCTGCTAAATTACACGTGTTCTTTACAAAAGAAAGCAAAAGAAAGCAAAGCTTATACCAATAGCAATAAGCAACTTAAGAGCAATCCCAAAACAACTGCAGCATCACTTGAACACAATTGGCATTGACAAATTCATCATCAGTCAATTGCATAAGGCAGCTTCATTTGAAACAGATTACAGATTGTGACGATAACTTTAATACCATCAAACATCAACATTTACCTATCCCAGGAACAGGCTCAGGCTCAACCCATCCAAGACCGAGTGGCTGTGGTTTCCGACGTCCCGATATAGTCAGTTGATGCCATCACTGACTATTGGGGGCGAATCATTGGCCCCCACGGAGAGGGCTCGCAACTTGGGCGTCCTCCTGGATTCACGGCTGTCTTTAGAAGAGCACTTGACGGCCGTGACCGGGAGGATTTTTCATCAGGTTCGCCTGATTCGCCAGTTGCGTCCCTTTCTAATATATAAGGATTTGCAGTTGCAGCATCTGCTAAATTACACGTGTTCTTTACAAATGAAGGTCCTCTGAGTTTAGTGGAAAGTATTGGCACAGTATTGTCACATAGAAGTATGAGATTGCAATCCCAATTTTGTTTTTCATTTATCATGTGTTATTTGAAGTTCTGCTCAAATACACGAGCAAGACTGAGGACTGATTTTCATGTTCAGCTTCTATAGTCTGGAATCTTACATTTATGCCTTTCTTTTAATAGATGCAAATTATATTTCCTCGATCATCACATAGCATCTAATGTAATTCCTTAGGAGCTTTGTCTTGAAACAGATAATTTGTGCCACTTGTGTTACGAAGGCAGAAACAATCATAATGGAATTTTATTGTAAAAGAAAATAAAAAATAGGACCCAAATGGGTTCTAGCAATGACATCCTTTGGCATAAGGCTCTTTCTGTGGGAAATAATGAGTGGAGGAGGCTAATGGCCTGAGGCAACACTACCAGCAATGAAATCTCCCAGCTAGTCATCAATTCCCAAGTAAAACTCTTGGCTTTGATCATTATTTTGCAATTCAAACTCTGAAAAAAGTCGTCATCTCTGTAATATTATTCTTGCCATTTTCTAAGAACCTGCTCTGCATTTTAGCATTCCTTTAGGCAAGAAAGATTTGGCTTTTAGTTAGGATGAGGACCCACTAGAGGCTGTTCCCAAGGCTGTCACAGATACTTAGCATTACCTTGGGAAAAGCATTTTCTTTAATGCTGCCATTTTTTTCCCAGCAGAGTTCATATGATATGTATAATTACTTTGCTTACAGTAGATCAGAGTGTTTGATTGATCATTGAATGAGAAAAGTTCAGCAGGAAAAATGATACCTCTTGTGAAATAAACCATGCATTTAAAATGATGCAAGATTACAAATGAAACAGCTTAATGTAGCTTAATGTAACATTTGTTTTTAAGATAATAAGTGAAAATCAAGATTTAATAAGCAACCATTTAATTCATAAAATATGTAGTGATGTATAAGATGTGCTGATGCCACACTCATAGACAATTTAAAAGAATTAAATTATGGAAAGGAAACCTACTAGTGGTTCAATATTTCTTGGCAATATTAGTATTGGTGATAGTATGTTGGTTGGAACTTTTATAAGTTATAGTTTAAAAGTAGTCAGGTGGGTTGTCGATACCTCTAGTAGAGGTGCTACTAGTCCTACCAGTAGAAAATAATGTTTAGTGTATTCATTAGTTACTTTGCTATTATTTCATTATAATATAGAATATCTGAACACAGGAAAAAAAATCTTACCTATTACCTTGGTAAAGGGGAATACCCATTTAAGTGAAACATCCATTTCTGCTGGACTAGCAGTTACTCAGGAACCCAGCTTGACAGAAGTATTTAGCATGCCAAAATAAAATTAACAGAACATAAAACACAGAATAAAAATATTGGAAGGGATCTTGAAGGTCTTTTAGTCCAACCCCTTCTCAAGGAAGAAAACCATTCCAGATAAATGCTGCCCAGTCTCTTCTTGAAAGATTCAAGTGATGGAGCACCCACAATTTCTGAACATAAGCCATTCCACCAATTAATTGTTCTCACTGCTAGGAAATTTCTCCTTAATTCTAGGTTAGATTTTTCTTTAATAGTCTTCCACCTGTTATTTCTTGTCCAGTTCTCAGGTATTGTGGAGAAGCAGTCAACCCCCTCTTCTCTGTGACAGCCCTCAGTACTGAAAGACTCCCGCTATGTCTATCCTAGTTCTTCTCTTCATTAGACTAGACCATGGGTATCAAACTTGCTGCATCACATTAAGGGGTGGGTTCTACTTACCTTTACTACCAGTTCGCAATGGGAGCGCGCATGCGAGCAGATAGTCAATTATGACATCTGGGTGGGTGGGTGGAGCCTCCCGCTGCTTTTACTACCGGTTCTCAAGAACCGGACAAAACCGGGAGCAACCCACCACTGGTCACGTTGCCTCATGATGTTTTGCGATATTTTTCCCATTTGCGGAGCTAGGATGGGTGTGGCTTGAATGTGATGCATCCGGTCCATGGGCTGCCAGTTTGATACCCCTGGACTAGAAATTCTGAGCTCCCTCAATTGTTCATTTTATGGTTTAGCCTCCAGACCCCTTATTATCCTTGTTGCTCTTCTCTACATCTACTCTACGCTACTCTATTTTATACAGTATATGTAGGGTTTGACTATGAAGACCTATATAATGCTAACATACAGTAGTTAGAATGTGAACCTAGTTCAAATGAAAAGCTTATCTGATATTCTATCTTGTAGGGAAAAGGAATGTTCTTTTCCACTCCTTATTGAGCCTTAAATTTCTCTCATTCTGTGATCATGGTAGCTTGACTCTATGTGAGCTGAAGAAAATTTTGCCCAGATTGAGACACATTGATAGTAGATTTCAACATATTCAATCAGGGATGAAATATTTTTTCTGCTCCTCTGCTTTCCCACCTTATTTTCAAGAAAAGCAACTGCTAATCTGTTTCCTTCCTAGCTAGTTGTTCCTCTCAACATTTTAAAGTATGTCTATGATGTATCATTTAAGTATTTCCAAATTCACTTGAGATAAAATGTTTGGAAAAGTGATGAAGCAGCACACATCTGGATCTTATTTAAAAAAGGACTGGGAAATTCTAGTGAACTCAGAGGAAAAAATAGCAATAAACATTCTGCCAGGTCTCAGCCCCTCTGGAGCCGCCAGTGCTTTGCTGGCAGCTCCAGAGAGCCAGGTTTCGACACCAGGTTTCAAACTGGAACCTCTCTTTGTTAAGCAAGGCAGTAACCAATATTGCTATTTCAGCATTACTGTTAAAATGAAGGTCTAAAAGATATTACAGATCAGTGCAACTAGTTGAGGCATTCAGTCTCTATGAAACAGTCAATGAGTGAGTGAGTGAGTGAGTGAGTGAGTGAGTGAGTGAGTGAATGAATGAATGAATGAATGAATGAATGAGTGAGTGAGTGAGTGAGTAAGTAAGTAAGTAAGTAAGTAAGTAAGTAAGTAAGTAAGTAAATAAAGGCAATAACATTCTTCAGCCAAAACAGACAGGAACACCAAAGGCAACATAAGAGAGTAGTGTTGTGTTTATGTAAAATGTAAAAATATAACAGAAAAATGCATCTGGAGGCTGCTTTTATTATTTATTTATTTATTTATTTATTTATTTGTTTGTTTATTTATTTGTTTATTTGTTTGTTTGTTTGTTTCAATTTCTATACCGCCCTTCTCCAATTAGGACTCAGGGCGGTGAACAGCCAAAGTAAAAACAGAACATACAAAATTTAAAAACAGTTTAAAATAATTAAATATTTTGGCCGTAAAATTAAAACAATCCAATTTAAAATCAATTTAAAATTTTACAGCAAGCAGAAGTTAAGTATCCAATATATCATCCATTCTCATCTTGGTTGGTTGCTTGCTAGCCCATTTTGGCTAGCCTCACTTTGGAGGAACAGGTAACCTGAATGCTAAGTCCTTAGTAGCATGGGATGGGATCATATCATACTTCAAATAAGATTTCATATTCAGTTTCTGGAATTTGACATACCCAACTAGTAGAAAATACAAAAGCCCTTTTTTCTTCTTAAAACCACAGGAGCTATTACCACAATCAGAGTAAGCAATACTTTTGACAGTACTGGCTTACCTGTAGATGCATAAAATAACAAACAAACAAAATTGCTTCGAGACTCATGGGTTTTTTTTCCAGGCAAACACTGCTTTCTCTTCTAGAGGAGAACATTCTGATATTCTGGACCAGTTAAGGCAAAGTGTAAAGACAGTGAAAAGTGTCATAAATTACCTATTTTGTCTTAAGCTACTAGAAACACCCAACCCTTCATTCCCATTCCTTCTCTTTCTGACAATGACTTCTGTACTTTTTTCAGCCAGTTAGCTAATCTTTACTAATAATGTAAACATGTACTCAGCTTACATGAGGGAGTCAATATAGTATTCCATTCATCCTCACCTTATAGTCTTTGTCTTGGAGAAATTCTATTCTTTTTCAAGTCACTGAACACAAACTCTGACATTTAAAAGCAACATCATTTGATATATAGACAAAAGTTAGTGAAATAAACAGAAATATGGGATATTTATAAGAATATTTTAACCATATTCTTGATATAGCTTCTCAAATATTTCTGTCAGGTTTTATGTGGGTTTTATAGGAAATTGGATAAATGATATTGCATTGTGAAGAGGGATACATTTTCTCTCCTGGCAGAATGCTAGAAGTATTAAATAAAGTTGATTGAAAAATATTCAAGTTAAGCAAAAGAAAACATGTTTTTCATCACATAGTAGTCATTCCTACAAGATTGGTGACAGCTGATTTTTAGCTAACTTTTAATATGGTTAAATAAATTTGGGGAAGACATGTCTGACTTAGTAACATGAAATGAAATATCCACATGCAAACTGTTATATTGTGAAGATGGGAGGAAGAGAATGAATTCTCTGGTTGAAAGGAAGGCGAGAAAGTAAATATTTTGAAAAGTCTGAGAAGTCTGAAAAATTCTTCACTAAATGTTAAATGGAACTCTATTGCTAGTTAACACTGTTAGATTAATACAAAACAAAACAAAACAACAAACTCAAGGGGCTAATAAGGCAGAAGGCAAGGAATAAAAATGGAGGGTGGAAAGACAAGTTTGTTCCTTGAACAATATTTAATAATAATATGTAAATTGGGTTCATAGTTGTGCCTTTTGAAAAATGGCAATATTTACTGAAGATGATCCAATAAAGAACTAAAACCCTCTTATGCTTCAGGAGCACCGCACATGGACACAGGTTTCAAAAGAAAAGAAATAAAAATTGTGCTAGAAATTTCAGAGAAATTTGAGACCATTTTCATAATTAATAGTTGAGGGGTTCATATCCAGTTTGCAAACATTTGTCTTACCAGTGTTTCGAAAATAATATTGATCAAAGACCTACTAATGCAGGGGTGTCAAACTGGTAGCCTGCGAGCTGGATGCATCATGCGCAGGCCATGCCCATCCCAGCTCCATGAAAGAAAAAAAATGTTGTGAAACGTCACGTGACAGCAACATAACACCACGAGTTTGACTCCTGTGTACTAATGTTTTCAACAGGCCATGTCCCTAGATTTCCAACTTCCCTCAACTCATTGAAATAATACACCTGATTAAGAGAGAATCTCCACCAGACCTTATATAAAGGAGCAAATATGTTATCTTGGATTTTGTGGCTTCAGGCTGTGGTTATTAGAGAAAAGGTGGAAATGGAAAGGTTTGCTGAACCAGATCAGACTATGCATCCACCTAGTGCAATATTTTCTCTCTAACTGGCATTGCATTGTAGCATTTCACTCCCCTTTTAGCTGGAGACTGATCCTTGGACCATTTATATTCAGTACATGCCAACTAAGTAGTCAGGTTGCTACATTTTCTTTGTTGTCATTGAAACTGTTCTATGTTTAAGTTCTTAGCTGTAGCCCTAGTTTTATTTTTGTCTGGTTTTTATAATCCTTTATTTTATTGTTATTTTGCATTGCTGCATTTTATGCTCTGTAATAAAGTTATGACCTATGATTGTAATAATAAATGTATTTACTTTTTTACTAATGCACACACTCTTCTGTTTATTTAATAATATTAATCTACAATGAAATATTTTTTTTAGAAAAAGTCAGAGTTGCTAACTTTAAATTTGCCTAACTCTGAAACTGTACAGGGCATACTAAATCCTTGCAAAGTCCAAATCTTCCCTACTTCTGTTACTGAATCTATCCATGAGCCTTATTCTGCAAGTAAGCATCAAGCTACAAGGAGAATGTTACCCCTCTTCCAAACCTAATCAGAGATCCAAGGAAGCCACAATGTGATAAAATTTACTTCATCATGAGATATTGCCTCCGCAGTCACTGACAAAATATTCTTTTTCTCTTGCCATTGTTTCATAATCTGAGTAAAAGTATAGCTTATTCCAACTCACCAGATTTAGGTCTCTCTTTGCAAGACTAAACCAGGGCCAAAAACCTGATCAGATGGACTTTCCCTCTTCTACTACAGGGTTATGACATCCAGCTACCCAGTATGAAGAATCCTAGAACATACTCTTTCCATCCTTCTAACTGTATTTTTATTTAAATTGTTTAGATTGCTTCCAAACTAGTTTGCAAAGATGGCTATCCTGAAATGTGGGGTACTAAAATAAACATAGCAGACTGGATTAAAGTTTAAATTCATTTCCAATTTGAAATTTGATGCATGCATTTACTGAATCTTTGGCAGTTTTCATTGTCTGGTTTCATGATTAACTTTTTTCAGTAACTGTTTAAATTTTCCCTTAAGCAGCATTTACTGTAGCAGAAGTCATATGTACAGTATCCATGAGTACATTTAAACATTTCCTCTGACACAATTTCATTTGTGTAGCATTTAAATTGTTAAAAAAATGCAGGCAAGTAAGGTAAATGAATAAGACAATAACTAACACTTAAGTGTACCAAGTTAATAAAACAATTGAGACGAAGCACAATATTTATTTTCCTATGGCTGCCAGCATGGAGAAATTTCCTTTAGCTGCAGACTAGGCAAAACTGATGAAGCTTTTACTATTCTTCCTTTCGTTGATGACAACAGAAATGTGATTTTGTAATGAACAAGTCGGTGAATTTTATTCTCCAAGACTAGTTGAGTTTTTTCCAGTGCTCTGCACAAATAAAGCAGTGAAACAAATGTGGAGTGTGATCCTTTATTATGTTTGCTCCAGATTATGTTTGCAGGCAGAAGGCAATGTTATTAGGCAGCATTGTCTCAATCTTGGCAATTTTAAGATGTGTGGACTTCAACTCCCAGAATTTTTTTTTTTTTAATTTGATTTATATGCCGCCCTTCTCCGAAGACTCAGGGCGGCTTACAATGTGCTCAGCAATATTACCTAGCCAGCATACTGACCTTTTTAAGGTTAAGAAATACTGTTCCAGAGGATGTTTTGAAATCTCCCTTCAAGTCCTGCTGATGGCCCCAGCAGGTCTAATAATCTTGAATTTCTATCTAGAACCTAGAAGCTATCTAGATTCTAGAACCTTGAGTTTTCTAAAGCAGCAACTTGGATTAGAAATTGAAAGATCAAAGAGGGAACAATTATATTCATCTACTGTCAGAAGTACAGATGAAGAAGGAATGGCTTTTTTCAATTAGCTGATTTTGCTTGCCTTCATTCTGCTGGTGCCACTACTGTCTATGCTATCATAAGTTGCATAACATTCTCAGAGACTCTTCCAATCCTGCTTACAATCTTTTTGGACTGTTGCATTTTGGCAGAAGATACAGAACAATTAAAACTCAGACCACACATTTTCTGTATAGTTTTTATCCCAGAGCTATAATTGCACTCAACAATGAACTAAAGGGCCACCATCAGTGAGCTGTTGGACAGCATTACTTGGTCTGTTGTATGGATGTTTGGGTGATTTAGGGGTGGGGAATTGTGGTGGGTGGGAGTGTATTTGGGGATTGTTATGTGTGTTGGACCTGGTCTTTGGGTGTTAAGTGAATTTCGTTGTATGGGTATACTGTGTATACACATACAATGACAATAAAGTTATTATTATAAGGGGAGTGTCTTTTGTCATTTTTGCAATAATGACAGTGGTTGACTCCTCCTCCGTTTTTGTAAGTGTCCTCCTGGTTACTTCATCTGTCACTTTTGCTAGATCATTGTCTGATGGCTGTGGGGTCTTACAGCACTGCATGATGTTAGAATCCTATTATCACATGCTAGGACAGTAATTAACACTTGTCACCTTGGAGTTCTATTTATTAATCATTTGCCTATTCACACAGTGATTTTCATGACAAAACTCCTCATGACATGCTGATTTATTAAGAATTGGTCTTGTCCAGGACCAATTCTTTCTTCCCAGTATTGACAACTGCAAAATGATTGCTTGTACATAATTGTACACCACCTAGGAAAGAAAAAAAAAGATTTTTAAAAAATGATGCCTGGCCATCTGCATCTTCTGCATTCATTAATGTCCTTCAAGTGTATGATATAAATTCATTACCTAAGAAAATAACATCCCAGATGCCTTTGCAATCTGTTCTCAGTAAATTCACTTGTCACATTGGGGTTAATAATAGAAACATTTTAGCATACAACTTGTATAGACAAGGAAGAGAGGTGCTAAGCATTCCAAATTTATCAGGGTTTAGTTCAGGAAACCTGAGATATCCCGCCTCAGACTCACCTTTTTTGGAAACATTCATAACTTGTTCAATCACAGCAAGTTTGAATTATGATCTGCTTCCATTAAGTTCTTATTTATTTTTTTCCCTCCTATATTCTTGTTATTATTATTTACTTTATTCATTAAACATAAAACTCAGTCAACTGAACATTCAAAAATGCATCACAAATACCATTGACTGATGCTAATGGTTGATACAGGTTGCTGCTAGCATACTAGATATCAACCAAGTACCTTCTTAAGATGTATGATGTCCAAGTAGCATAGTTTTTTTGCAGTTCCACTGGTGTTATTGCAGGAAGCTGCAATTTGTTGATGTATCTTATAAAATTCTTGGACATGGTTCCAAGGGCCCCAATGACAATGGGTATCACTGTTACATGTTTCATCCATAGCTGTGTAGTTTGATGGCCAGGTTGTGATATTTTGTGATTTTTTTCCAGTTCTTTTTCTTCGACTCTGGCATCTCCTGGTACCACGATGTCAATAAATTGTACGTTTCAGTTTTTGACAACTGTGATATCTGGCGTGTTGTGTTCCAAGTGATGATCCAAGTGACTATTATTATTATTATTATTATTATTATTATTATTATTATTAATTATTATTATTTTGTATAGATAACTCAAGATGACAAACATACCTAATGCTCCTTCTTCATCCTATTTTCCCCATAACAACAGTCCTGTGAGGTGGTTTGGGAGATAAAGATAAAGTCTTTCATGGGGTAGAAGTGGGGAAGGTACTTTCTGGAAGTTCTCTTTACTTCTATATTTGATCCAGGAAGCCAAAGTTATCAAACTTTTTAATGTATTATTAGACTTTACCATATAGGAAGCCATGCTGTAGCCAAAAAGTATATTTCATCAAGAAGGATCAGAAGCTTTTTCTAATAGATTGAAAAAGATTGATTCTTCTATTATCTGTTTCTCCTGCTGTAAAGAAAAAGGAAGGAAGGAAGGAAGGAAGGAAGGAAGGAAGGAAGGAAGGAAGGAAGGAAGGAGGAAAAAGGAAGGAAGGAAGGAAGGAAGGAAGGAAGGAAGGAAGGAAGGAAGGAAGGAAGGAAGGAAAATTTTTAAAGGCATCTGGAGTATAAATTTAAAAGAATACAATAAGGTATATTTATGAAATAATGAGGTTCCAATAAGAAACTTGAAAGATTTATGGTGAAAGGCATAAATTAAGAAAGGTCATATTATGGAAGATCACAAATAGATGTAATAGAATTCAGTATCTGCTATGGTTAATGGCTTTTCCTCTGGGCATGAACAAAGGATAGTCAGAAAATGTAGATATTTTCTTATTGACTTAAATGTCAAAATGACTTGCCAGACATACTTAATGCAAATATCCTTCTGCTAAATATGTCATTGTCTTGTTAAAGTTCAACAATCAACTATTGAAATGGAGAAGCTGAGATGTTCAAACAATCTAAGGTTGGAAAATTCAGCCTTGGGACCTTTTAAATGACATTTTATTTATGTTTTGGCCAGAATGAAGTCATGAGCCAATGTGGGAATGAAATTTAGGGAATAAGGAAACAAATCAGGTAACAGAATGAATAACGCTAATGCTTAATAGGAAAAATTCTTAATCTGAATTTCTCTCTAAATGTGGAATTCTACTTTAATCTGATTTTGGATCCAACATAGTGTTAAAATTTTGATTTTGGGAGATGTAGAGAGAGAAATCCCATTGGTGCAGCCTAAATATTGGTGTTGGGGACTAGAGCCTAGGGGGACTCTCAGTTGCTGGAGAACATGCTGCCAGTCTGACCCAAAATTTGAGAGAGAGTAAGAAGAAGACAAAGCCTATATGAAACTGAGACGCTGGAGGTAAAAATTGGAGAGCAAAGTTACATGTGTGTGCATGATACTTTTAATTCCTGGTTAGGAAGGGAGAAGAAAGTTCATGGGTAGCTTCCTTGGAAGAAAGGAAGTGAAAACAGACAAAGAGGATATTTTCAGTCAAGAACCAAAACAAGAAGGAAAAATTCATGTCTACATGCAGCATCTTCATAGAGGACAAACAATCAAACAAATACATTGCACCACCCTTCTCACCTAAGTGACTTTGGAAAAAGAGTATTGTTGGTCATTAGACAAGCCCCAGTCTCTACGGAAGGATTGGGCAGAAATCATTGAGAGAGGTTCTTCCCTCAGTAGGGAAGCAGAAGTATTCAGCTAAGCAGATAGAACAGAACAGAACAGAACAGAACAGAACAGAACAGAACAGAACAGAACAGAACAGAATAGAATAGAACAGAATAGAATAGAATATAATTTTTTATTGGCCAAGTGTGATTGGACACACAAGGAATTTGTCTTGGTGCATATGCTCTCAGTGTACATAAAAGAAAAGATATGTTCATCAAGAATCATAAGGTACAACACTTAATGATAGTCATAGGGTACAAATAAGCAATATCAATATAAATCATAAGGATACAAGCAACAAAGTTACAGTCGTACAGTCGTAAGTGGGAGGAGATGGGTGATAGGAACGATGAGAAGATTAATAGTAATAATAATTATGCAGATTTAGTGAATAGTTTGATAGCGTTGAGGGAATTATTTGTTTAGCAGAGTGATGGCGTTCGGGAAAAAACTGTTCTTGTCTCTAGTTGTTCTGGTGTGCAGTGCTCTATAGCGTTGTTTTGAGGATTGGAGTTGAAACAGTTTATATCCAGGATGTGACAGGTCTGTAAATATTTTCACAGCCCTCTTTTTGACTCGTGCAGTATACAGGTTCTCAATGGAGGGCAGGTTGTTAGCAATTGTTTTTTCTGCAATTCTAATTATCCTCTGAAGCCTGTGTCTGTCTTGTTGGGTTGCAGAACCAACATTAAAGAAGATATAGGAGAAATTCAAGCCACGCTGAGCACACATTAAATCCAGTCCATTTTTTTCACTCTCTTTCTTGATAAGCCACTGGAGAGAAACAGGGAAGGAGCGGGAAAGCCGGAGGGATTCTCTGGCAGTGAGACTTAGGAAGAAACCTGACATCATCTGAACATCAGGATTGTGTTGTTGTAAATATTTGTTGTACATAGTTCCGTTGTAAATAATAATAATAAAAAAAACATAAATTCCTACACTGTCTTGTTTCTCTGTTTTCTTCCTTTCTCACTAGAGGCAGGAAAAGTTTTGCAGCATCAATTTCTGCCTTCCTCAAGATAAGTAGTTTGAATTTCAAAAAGTCAGAGACATCCTGCTGATTGTACTCCTAGCACATGATGGAAAAGACTAGGAAGTTTCAAAAAGATGTCAATTTTTTGGTTATACAAAGGTTTTTCATTGTGCAGTTTCACAAGACATTATGAATAGTCATTAAAAACATGGGTGTAGTAGGTCACTTCACCTGCTGTTTGAAAACCATATGCTAACTAAGAAACAATAGTCCCAAAGGTGCTTTTTCAAAAGGCAACTGGACTTTCTGGGTTTTTTTTGAAGACATTTCGTTTCTCATCCGAGAAGATTCTTCAGCTCTGATTGGATGGTGGATTTAAGGATCAGCCAGTCAGAGCTGAAGAAGCTTCTTGAACGAGAAGTGAAATGTCTTCAAAGAAAAACCAGAAAGTCCAGTTGCATCTGGAAAAAGCACCTTTGAGAAAACCATGACCTGGAAGACTGAGAATCTACACAGACATTTAAGAAACAATAGTTAGATTGGAGAATAGGACAACTAAATGATTCAAAATTGGGACGGGAACCTGCTAAAGTTGATACCACAACTTATATATTTAACTTATATACTGTATATAATATATGAACAGTCATAGACTAGAAGAAATTAAAGAAGAATTAAGAATTAAAGTTGTTCGGACTAATATCAACAACCTCAAATATGCTGATGGTGCCACCTCAATGGTTAGAAGCAAGGAAGACAAGGAATTTTTTATTGAAGGGGAAATTAAGGTGTAGAAGTTGATCTGATGCTCAATATTAGACAAAATTAAAACTATGTAATGCTCACCAAATGGAAATAGGCAGTTCAGATGAAGTAGTAATAAACTATAATCTCCTGGTTCAAAAATTCACAGAGATTGTGATTATGAATAAATAAACATCTGCCACTTGGGAAGAAGACTATGGTAGATCATGATAGGGAATTAAAGCACAATGTCTTCATATTGACCACAAGAGTATCATTATCAAGACTGTATTTTTCCCAGTGGTAGCATATGATTTGAAAGCTGGAACATCAAAAAGCTGAACAAAATAAAATGAATGCTTTTAATTATGATATTGGAAAAAACAATTGAGAACATCTTGTATCTCAATAAAAACAAATCATTCATCACTAAATACATTAAAACCAGACTGATCCTTGGAAGCACCAATAATGATGCTATAGCTTAAATATTTTGAATAAATAATATGAAGGCAGGCATTGGGAAAAACTGTGATGCCTGGGAAAAATACAATGGAAAAAGAACTGAAAAAGATAAAATACCTTGATATTATCACTGTTGATACAAATATTCAACAGAGCTGTTTCTGACAAGACAGTTGTGGCAAAATCATGTCCATTAAATGATGAAGATTCAGAACAGCAACAGTTGAATGCATCCTATATCTGATCGGCAGATATCTACCACGGGATGGAAGAAAAGGAATGTAGAAAACACTAACTCCACTGATACCTAGTGGTTAGAGCAAATGTTTGCTTCTGTGATTGACAGCCATGGGTGGGCAATGAGTTTTAGTTCTTTTCCTGTTTCAGAGGATGAGAATTCAGACCTCTAGACATAGATCATCCACATACTACTAAATCAAGGGTGGGTTTCAAAACCCGTCACTACCAGTTCTCTCGTGGGCTTGTGTGTGCTCGTGCTCAAATGCAAAGCTTCTGCACATGCACAGAAGCGTCCAGGTGGGTGGGCGGCGCCTCCCACCGCCACCACTACCGGTTTGCCTGATCTGGGGCGAACCAGTAGCAACCCACCACTGTACTAAATGTACTTGAAATCCTATTCTATCAGCTTTCCTCATCATAGAAAGGCTGCTAAATGTAGCTAAAGATATTTTTTAGATTTCATTCTCAGCGTGTAAGAATTGAGATTACAAAGTTTTCATCTTGGCATATAAATAGATAAAGGACAGGCAATCTTACCCATTGCAGATGCATACTTATCCCCAACAGTTCTCAGTGGCTTCTGAATCTCCTTCAATCACAGTTGCTGATATTTAGCAGCAAAATTTGTAACATTTTGAGAAAGAAATTATACAAAAGCTTGAAATTTTGATGCAGGCCTAGCATAATTAAAGCAACAACAATTGTCAAACTTCCCTTTGCACATATTTACGTCTACTGTTTCATCACCTAAGTAGAACTGTACTTTAAGCAGAATTCAGAAAGAGTAGAAGGATAAACATTCTGAAGGGTTTCACAGAAATCTTGTTGAATTATATCAGCAGTAATAAATCACAATTAAAAACTTCTTTTATAATAGATACTTTTGTAATATTGGATTAAGTTTTAATTTTTACTTTTATTTACTGAGGTGTATTAACTTCCAATATTGTTGCTGATTATTCCAAAAAGATGGGATAAACATTTATTGTTCCTTGAATTTGAATATAGTTCAATTGGTCAAAATATCAGAGACCTAAATATGCCATTGTATTCTTCATATCTTCCTGAATTTTTAATTTTAAAAAAAAAGCTTTATTAACAATTTAACAATGGTCTTTTGTATTTTGGAATAGGGAAAGGTGATTCAGAATATTACAAATTTCTTTGGATATAGACAATTCAGAATCTTCCATACCTGTCTACCAATGGATTGTTATATTTCGATATGCATTTTAGATTATTAGAATAAAACAGAGGCCCAGAAATGTTATGCTATGCAAAAGTCTTGTTTGTGTATGAAAACATTTTTTTTTCCTTAGAACAATTCCACTAAAATCAATGAAGTTTAATTCCAGGTAAAGAAGCTTGTATTTGAGGCTAACAGAGTTTGTTCATAATTTCTAAACTCTTTTTCTAGAGGAACCCCTGCAGAATACCAAGGAAGTTTGTTTCAAATAAACATGCATTGGATTATATATTTAGAGGCACTGTGAATATCTAAACAAGATTGGAAAGCATAAAACACTTCTCCACATACACATTTCATTTTGTAACAGACTATTTCATTATCTTTTCTCTGATATCTGAACATACTTTGTGAAGAGCAGCAAAATTGCCAGAGGGAAGATAAAACTATTCCAACTTAAAATGTTTGGGGACAAAATGTGGAAAAGATCAATAGGTCTTTTCAATGATTTGAGCAACAAAAAAGAATTGTGTGCATAAAAGGGCCTTGGAGGTTATTTTTCATATAATATTAGACTACATTACCTGCAAAGTACCTCTCAACACAATGCCAACACTTCTGATTTCTTCATAAACACCATTCAGCATTTGAGTCTGTTCATTTGACATCTGGCATAATAATCCACTGAGATTTTCAGCCATTCTAACTGTAAGTCATTTTTTTCTTTTCATACACTGTATGAGTACAATTTATCACTGACAGATCATTTCTTCAAACAATGCATTTTGACTATATGTGTCATCCTATTAAGAAGACAGACCGGAAATTCTTTGAAATTATACATTTTAATCCATCAATGTGGAGATATAAAATGTCTAATTAGGTTAAAAGCAATGAAGACAGTATATAAATTATTGAAACCAAATTCACCTCAAAATACAACTCAATGCATTTCTATATTGGACTCCTGCTTATGCATTTGTAATGGAGGCAACCAGCTACTGTAGGGTGGTTGTTGTGATGTAGTAAAACAGAGATGCCTATCAATTTCATTGGTAGTGCAGTGGTTAGAATGTAGTATTGTAGGCTAATTCTGCTGATTGCTGACTGCCAACAGTTTGGCAGTTCGAGTCTCACCAGCTCAAGGTTGACTCGGCCTTCCATCCTTCCGAGGTCAGTAAAATAATGAACTAGATTGTTGGGGGCAATATGCTGACTCTGTAAACCATTTATAGAGGGCTATCAAGCACTGTGAAGCAGTATTTAAGTCTAAGTGCTATTGCTATTTGACTTTATGGAGAGAGAGAAAAGAGATTCAAATCCAACATATAAAAACTTTTTCTATTTTTTAAAATTACTATTTTATAATTAAATTTATAAAACTATAATCTATGTAAGTATATTAACTAATGTCTTTAGTGTATATTTTGAATTAACAAAATGAAATTGTTTGAAGCCACAAAGTGCACCATCAGTAGTAAATTAAAATTAATATAATCTAATTCCAATTTCCTACCAAACTAAATAGATGCAATTTTTGATTAAAGCTAGCTCTTTCCCAAGTCTTTAAGAGACTTATTAAGAAGCTTCAAAATGATTTTTTTTTTGCGCTGTTCAGTGATTCACAGTATTGTCGCATATGTCAAATATGTATGTTAGTGGCAAGAGATGCTAATTCAATCAAAATAAGATTACAGTTACAAAATTCTTAAAAGTGATATTTTCTGGCAGGATGGGATGAAGTAAATAACACAGTTTTCTTCTCTCTCATTATCAGTTTTCTCACCTGGCTCACTTCCTGCCTATCTAACACTTCATTGTGCAAATAAGCACAAATTTAGATGCCCAATCTTAGCATATGGTGTTCTGTTCTAATCATCATTCTGCCAATCCTCCTTCACTTTTTCATTTTCTCTTTTGGTGATCACTACTGTTGTTATGAAAATAGGAGAGCGTCAGCCCTGGAGGCCATCTTTTCTTTTGGATCTTCAGGGCTGCCACACTTAGTGCTGTGGGAAAGCAGGAGGGAGTTTGTATGGAGTTGGTAGAGTTATTTAGCCATAACAACATTCTTTCTCTGAGAGTCAAGGATGTTTAGCCTGCACCTAGAGTGGTGTGACTGTGAGGCATCTCCAGTTGGAACAGTGGATTGATTGGACCAAGTGATGGACATGTGGGGAAGGACTTCGACTTTCTTTTCAGTGGGGAAAACCTGGGAGCTTCAGATTTGGGTTTTCCCAGATGTGCCAATAGGACATCTCCAATAAAATGGATCTTTGAGGAATTGATTGCCTCGGAGTCTTACTTGGTTGGAGGTGTTACTTGGAACCCTGACATAATATATCTATAGGAATGGAAGGAAGAGAGAGAAGGGGAAAGGAGATAGAAAAAAACAAACAAACAAATCAAAGCAGGAAAAAGTGAACCAGAATTCTTCATCCATTATGAGCTAATTTTCTTATGGTAATTAGAATGAGAAAAATGTCTAATTGAGCCAACAATATAGACATTGCCTGAAACTAAACTATTTTCATGGTGTGTGTAGAGGAAAATAAAGCAAGGCACAGAATTGAGAGGGATGGACGATGCTGTGCCCTGCAGAAAGATAGAGACTATTTATATTTATTTATTTATTAGATTTATATTGCCACCTATTCACCCATGGTGACTCAAGGCGGCTTACAGAATATAAAAAAACCACATTTAAAAAACAGTAAAACTCATTAAAAAATCAAATAAATTAATGTAATAAAATCACCCCTGACCCCCACCTCCCACACCAGCGACAGCCAATCTCATGAGCCATTAAATGGATCCATCCCGCTCTGGGTTCCCCAGAACCAGGTCTTCAGTGCCTTCTGAAAGAGAATTAGGGCGGGACTGTTCTAATCTCTGGGGAAATGATGTTCCAGAGAAAGGGAGCCACTATGGAGAAGGCCCTTTTTCCCACCCTGTCCCCCTGTCCCACCAAGTATATCTCCCTCGGGGATGGGACATGCAGCATTCCCTGCCTCCCCACTCTAATGGGTCAAGTAGAGGTGACTGGCAAGAGACGGTCCCTCAGATAACCTGATCCCAAGCCATGAAGGTGATGACCAGCACCTTGAATTGTACCCGGAAGCAAATCATCAACCAATGCAGCTCCCGCAGAGTGGTGATATATGTGCACACCAGGATCTGCACAAAACTGTGCTGGCTGCTGCATTTTGCATCAACTGGGGCTTCTGGATGCTTTTCAAGGGCAGCCCCATGTAGAGCATGTTGCAATAGTCAAGATGGGAAGTGACTAAGGCATGAGTGACTGTGAGTAGGGATTGCCAGTTCAAGAAAGAATGTAACTGGTGCACAACTTGCAGTTGCGCAAAGACCCTCCTGGCCACGACCATCACTTGCTCTTTGAGCAGGAGTCGTGAGTCCAGGAGAAGCCCCAGATTATATACAGGATCTGTTTGGGATAGTGCCACCCCATCCAAGACCAAAGATGGCAATTCTCCCTGAGCCAACAAACCCCAAACCCAGAGCCACTCAGTCTTGCAAGGGTTTAGTTTCAACCCATTGCTCTCCCACCAAACCCTTAACAGCCTCCAGGCACTGTGAGAGGGAGGACACGGCATCACTCAACTCACCATGGGCTGAGACATACAGCTGAGTATCATCAGCATATTGGTGATACCTCAGTCCATGGTGACGGATGATCTCAACTCACCATTCACATATAAATGTTGAACAGGAGTGGAGAGAGTACCGAGCCCTGTGGCACTCCGCATAGCAGTGGATGAGGGGTGGATCTCTCCCCTCCTATCAGCATTGACTGAGAGTGCCCGCAGAGGAAGGAAGTGAACAAGGATAGCACAAGGCCTCCCACTCCCATTCCCCAAAGCCATTTCAGGAGAATATCATGGTCGATGGTATCGAAAGCCACCGAGAGGTCAAGTAGAGCAAGGATGGATGCACTACCCCCATCCCACTCCTGTCAGAGATCATCCAAAAGTGCAACCAATGCTGTTTTTGTTCCAAATCCAGGCCTGAATCCTGGTTGGTAGGGGTCGAGATAGTCTGTTTCATCCAGAAACCTCTGGAACTGCCGCGTGACCACCTTCTCAACAACCTTTCCCAAAAAGAGAAGATTGGAGACAGGTCAGAAATTATCCAACTGGGTGGAGTCCAGAGATGGCTTATTAAGAAGAGGGTTGACCACAGCCTCCTTAAAGTGCTGGGGCGCTGCCCCCTCCTGTAGGGAAGCATTAATCACCAGCAGAGTCCACCCGCCTGTCACCTCCTGGGAAGCTTTCACAAGCCAGGAGGAACATGGGTCTAATACACAGGTTCTTGTGCTCATACTCCTTAGGATCCTGTCCACTTCCTCGGGAGCAACAGGGTCAAACTGTTTCCCGATAACAGGGCAAAAACCTGCCTCAAGGGCTTCCATCAGACCAGAAACCACGCTGGCATGTAACTGGGAATGAAGTTGAGTGATTTTGTCTTCCATAAAATCTGCAAATTCCTCAGCTTGTCCCTTCAGGTGGACCTCAATCTCCTCCTTCCCCAGGAAGAGGTGGCTCACCTTAAAGAGAGTCGCTGGGTGCTTATCTGCAGACTCAATTAGTGTGGAGAAGTATTCACACTTCGCTGCATGAATCGCCATGAGGTAGGCAGTAGTAGCAGCTCTTACCCATGTTCGATTGAGTTCATTCACTGTCTTCTGCCAGTGGCGCTCTAGAATCTCCTCATGTGTTTCATCCCTCTTGGTTCCTCTGTATACCATGGGGCACAGAGAGGTCTACAGGTGAGGAAAGGTCACATGGGTGCAATCATATCCAGAGGTTCAGTCATCTTCCTATTCCAAACAGTGACTAAGAGCTCGGCTGGACTGCACAGTAGATTTGCAATTATAACCCCCAGCTCCTTCTGGAACCCATCTGGGTCCATTAGTCAATGAATAGTCAAACTATTCATAATTTTTTTCAGATAAGGAAATATTGCACTTCATAATAACCAGCAAGCTTGTAGTAAAAAAGCCATCACATTATCTACAGGTTTAAATCACACCAAGTCATTAAATGTGGCAGTTAAATATTTTATCCCATGCTTTCTATTGCCGATATCCTGCCGGATCTTTGTAAAATTCAAATTTTCACTAATTGTGATGCCAGCAATGTCCTCCATGTGAAGTGGGATGAAAAACCAAATTAATGAAATTTCTGTACTTTATCTACACTACAGATAGTTACATCTTTCAATGTATCTGAAGTATTTCAGAGTAAACTAAACCAGGCATTTAAGAGTGCCTGGTGTGAAGATAATTGTAGTTGAATCCTGCTTACTGGAGAAGTGGCAACTGATACGGAAATGAAAAATCCAAAGAAAATGAAACTTGAACAAGAAGATATCATATTTAGGTCATGTACTCTCAGCTGACCCTAGCAAGGCAGTTCTAAATAAGCTTCCAGCCAAGACTGGGTCCAAGTACTTCAAGAGAATCAGAAATGCCTTTGATAAATTCTGCCCACATTTAGCAACTAGCCTCAGTGTACCAGTCAACAAAAATGGTGGCAAAGTGGTCCTGACCATGGCTTAAAGCATTTAAGGGATTAAAGCAGTTTATCACCGATATGCTTCTACTGAGAATACTATCAGGGAAAGCAGCAGCTGATTCTACAGTGTGAGGAATAGGGTGGAGGAACAGCCAATTCAGAAAATGAGCAGAATATTTTAGAAGAAAGCTATGAATGGGGAAAAAAAACATTATTGGTGGTGGTGTTTGAGGCAACATTGTCAATGTTTTTGACCATAATAATAGTTTTCTAATCACAACCATTAAATACAATTATAAAACTTAGCACTCTGTCTGCCAATACCAAACCAAAATCAGGTACTGTATTACCCATGAAAAATACTAGTGCTGGCAGCCATATTAAATTGTGCCAATCTCCTAGTGTTGAGGAAACTATCCAGAGAGATGAGGACACCAAGTCAATTAACATGCTGTACTAACTCCCAATTAAAACAGTAAAGATGCAGGAAATTAAATAGGCTATATAACAGGATGCACAGCTTCAAGTGTTCGAGTGAGTAATTTTGGATGGCTGGCCTGCAAATCACAGGCCAACTGCTTGTGGAATGAGAAACATATTTTCAGTTTAAAAATGAACTCAATGTCCAAGGATAGACTTACACATTTCAGGCAGATAATTATTTCACACCTATTGCATAAGATAGTTATTGAAAAGACTCAATGCTCACATATGGAAACTGATAACTGCTTGCATTGGACTCAAGACTATGCAGGTTGGCCTGAGATAAAGAAATCATATATAGAACAATATAATCTCAACATTTTATGACAAATCTCAACAAAAAACAGATCTTGCCACATGACCTCCCCATAAGGCCAGGAGAAAACATCCCGTTTCTTAGCAGGTCATTCCCACACTCTTGAAATATCCAAGGAGGCATGTTGAAGATAGTATCTCTCTGTAGCCCACCGGAGACCAGTTCAGAGCAGGAGGAGGAGTTGGAACTGTCCAACAGGGATGGCATGTCTCCCTTGGCATGTTTGTAGAGGCCAGGGGCTGAGACTGATGTTGTCCCAGGCCCCTCAAGCATTGGGGGAGGTGATCGACCAGACTAAGAGCTGCCTGCTTGCTCAGACACAGTAGAGGATCCATTGCTGACAGGCAGCAGTTCTCCTCTGATGGGGAACAGCTGCCTCCTCCACTGATCCAAGGGCAAGGAGACCAAAGTGTAAGCAAGCCCAGAGAAGTAGTGCAAGGCTACTCAGGAGGAAGTCACTCCCTGGAGGAAATTAAGTAGAAGCCCTGGGGAGTTAGTCTTTGCCAGGAACAATTGTTTGCTTGGGCTTACATTTCCCTGGCTTCAACTCATGCCTATTGCTGTTTACCTTGCCTTGCTTCAAAAATTGTTCTTTGTCTTTTGTCCTGTGGAACTGTTTCTTGCCTTGGACCTTTTCTTTGCCCTGAGGACTGCCATTGTCTTGTGCCTGGACTCTGCCTTGTGGACTGGACTGGAATGTTGGATCTTGCTCTATGAGCATGCTCCTACTCTGTGGGCTTTATTAGTACTATAAGGGCTGTTGTTGGTGGGATTGAGGGTGGCTACCTTCATGGTAGCATGGGGTGGAGACTTACTAGTTGTTGGAGAGCCATTTTTGTGAACCATTTGTTAAGAAAAATAAAGGACTCTCTAGAGGTGTGCCTTACCTTGACCACCTGGGTCATATCATCAGTACTTACTCTCCTGGAGTTGATTTTCAGGAGCCTCTTATTGCTAATTATATGAATGCCACAAAATGGAAAGAATACATGTTACTTGTAGCAATACCCCCATAGCATTCCTTTCATTCACGTCTGAATTTAGGGCAATAGAAAGCCAGCAGTTCTCTGCTGTTGTTGCTATCAGGGAAGAAGTACAGTCCAGAGGAGGCAACCTTTTTCTGTTGGTTACCTCTGTTCTCCTCATCAGGCCAAGCACAGATTTTCTGCTTTTCCTGGTTCTGTCCCCTTTGCTGACCTGTGGCAAGTATGGCTCCTTATTGGGTGGTAGATAGTTGCTGCTATCAGAGATGGTGAGTTACCTCCATCAAGTGAGGACATAGACAAAGGGTCAGTGAAGAGAAAAAAAACAGGGAAGCTGAAGTGGCAGCAAACAGGCTCAGTTTTGCAAATACAAACCTCCTTACAGACTGTAAGGAGACCATCTTGCTGTGGGGGCAAGGAGGGAGATGAAGTCTTAAGCACTATGACTCTTATACAATATGCTTTGTATAATTGTATATTATACCTTGTAATATGAAAAAACTTTAAAATATATTGAATATATTTTATCACCTGTTTGCCATTTCTTTCTTATGCATTTCTGCACTCTCTTTTAATCAGCCTATTTTCAAGCAATATACTGCATTATGCAAACAATTGTCTACTAGAACGAAATTTTCATTAACATGGTCTCAAGCTGTATTTTGTATCACAAAGTTCAGGAACTTTGGGCAGGGTTGGAAGGTGGGCTAAGCAAAAAAAGCAACCAATGAAGGATTAGCATAAATGGGTTACTATTAAAGTGAATAACTGATTGCATGTGATTCCCTACATGCTTGCCCAGATGCTCATATACAAAGCTTATTCAATCCATTAACAAACAAATATATGTACATTTATGTCATGTAGCAAGTTAAATATAATTCATACAAGTATATACATAGATTCAATCCCTCACTGGAAACTGCACAGTTGATTTTTGGGTGCCAATAATCCACTGTGCCTGAGCAGCTTTTCTTTCTTAAGGCAATCACCGTTTTAGATCTGAAAGATCCTTTTCATCACTTGACCGTCACACTCTAAGTTGCCTAGCTTTATTTAAGCTGATATTCACAGAGCAGGAGAAACCTTGACTGCCTCATTCATAGTCAAGCAGCTTCAGAGGTTTAAACATCAGAAGAATTAATAAGCACACACCTTGGGCAGTCAGTTTTCTTCCATATACTGTATACTTGATGAAAAAAACTTGCAAGTTGACATGGGAAGTTTGTCAATATGAAAATTTGTCAGTGCTGTTATCATGATGCATGGGTGTCCCTGACCTGGGTAAATGTTTAGCGGAAATGAATGCAGAAAGACAATCTTTTCAGCAACTGATTTACAAGACAGAGACCAAGAAACAGGAAAGAGTCAGGAAAAGGAATGTTAGAACACCCTCAACCCTGACGACTGTATGTTAATAAGTAGTTTAAAAAGTGGGCGGAAAAAAAGTGGAATATTGAATGTGGATAAAATACTTATTAAAGGACATTTCTATGATACAGAAAATAAAATATATGAGATGGAGGGGGAAAAAACCGAGTAAGGGAAATTTGGAGTGATGTTTGAGGTCTGTGAAATGAAGGTGGCTGTAATAGCAGTAAGATTTGCAGAAGCAAATACCAACATTGGAGGACGAGTAGCATGTTGACCAAGAGAATACTTCATATTAATCTAAAGATTAGATTATATCATAAAACTATATGAATATATCATCATATAAAGCAGAGACTGTTTAGCTGACAATGGAAAATAAATATATATGGGTATTTTACCAGTTTGGTGCAGTAGTTAAAGCATCAGGCTAGAAACTGGGAGATTTTGAATTCTAGTCCCTTAGAATTAGAGCTTGGATCCTTGGTGCTCTCTGAGCTTGTTTGTTTTCTTGCAGATATTTCATTACCCAAAGTAGGTAATATCATCAGTGCAATTGATGATGTTACCTAGTTTGGGTTCTGAGAAGTCTGCAAGAAAAGAAGAAAGCTCAGAGAACACCAAGGACCCCTTATGTCAACCTTGAGCGACAAATATTGTCCTTTATTAATTAGAGCTCTGTCAAAGAGTGACTCTGTCTAAAACAGGTTGAATTCCTGCCCTACTTTCCTAAAAAGTTTAATTAATATTGATTTTCAAGCTGCATAGAGTTCATGGTCATTGTTTAACTTTAAACTTATTCGTAATTACAATCTAAATAATGTAAATAAATTTAATATCTCCAGAGAAAAGAATGGGGAAAATTAATAAGGTATCTAAATCCTTTTTTGTATATATTATTTTTTTTTCTTTCAAATTTGGGAAAGGTAGGGAAACATTCAACTACCAAATATTGATGTTCTTTACATTTAATTGGCAGCTTGTTAGATTTATCTTACTCTTCCTTTTTACTCCAACCCTTTTTACTTTTAGTCAGCTGAAAGTAGACGTGTGGACAATATTCTTCCCCTCATCCCATCACTGAAATGGTTTTCTTGCTGCTTTATTTTGTCCATTTTCCTCTTTCCAGGTAACATTTCAAACTGTGGAACGGCTTTCTCTTACATATTCTCCTACCCAACAATCATATTTGTTCATGATACACAATGTTCTTTTTATGCCTTTCTTTCCATTACAAAGGCTAGCATAACAAAATGTTTTCACCAAGTAGCTTATAGACATTCCACAGTTTGCATTTTTCTTCTCATAATATAAATATAGTCCCACTCATATGGTATATTAATCTCCTGTTAGCCAGAAACAGAAATTTGCCAGGGTATACTGTAAATGTGTTCAATTAGCTATCTTTCAATACTCTTTCCTACCCTAGAGACATAAGTTAAAAGGAAACTGTCTTTAGAGTAGCAGACGGTGAAAAAGGTTTTCATACTTCTCAGTTAAAAGTGAAAACGTCCCTTTCAAGCAAGTTCATGCAGCCAGTAATAATACAATAATATTGTGTGAATCTTCCTGAGAAACAAGGAGGGATTCGCCCTTGATGTGTACTACTGGCTAGGCAAGGCCACCTGTCACAGATCACAGAGATTCAACAGTTAAGTTGAAGAATAGAAGGATAACAAGCAAACACCCTTGTGTTGAAATAGCTTATATACAATTGTTTAGATGCAAATACTTTGGAAATGTCATTTCACTGATTATGCCTTCCATCACAATTAGTTCAGTCTGTTGTTTATATATTGTATTCCATTTTCAGAATTGTAGCTTTATAAACAAGGAATCAATAAAATATCTTTTATCTATCTGTCTCTGTCTCTCTGTGTCATTGGTGCATTTAGCTCTCTAATTTTCACACTAAACATTGACCATTTACATTTTAAACTGTCAATAATAATAACAATTATTATAATCCTCCATGGATACTCTCTTGTCATTGGGCAGATATTTGTGGTGCTCTGATGAGGGTGAGTATATTCTAACAGAAGGGTTATCCATGCCAGACAGATCTTAGCAGAAGAGCCACAGTAAGTGTATCCATCAATTCATTTTGATATGGTAAGAAACAGGAAAAGAATCCTATATCAGATTGGTCATTGCTCAGGACAACAAAGACCATGTCAGAAAAGTTCCTAGGCATCTGCTGAAAAGTAAGCAATGGGACTCAGGAACTGTGGTGGGGCAATGACTAGAAGAACAACAACCATGGGAAAAAAAGTCTACTATATTTTGAAAATTGGTCAGCTGTTTGCCCCTATGGTCATGCATATGCTTCCAGCCAGGCTTTCCAGGACTCTGCACCATGCTGTCAGCCCAGCCACACCACTGCGACTGGATGTCCCATGACCGCCGTCACTTCTCTGTTTTTCGTGCCGGCCACGCACCTCGCTGTCTGCTGGTGCCACTCATGGCCAGACCCGGCCAGGAGAGCAGCCTGCTGATGAGTGGCTGGCCAGCACTGTCCTGACGTGTCCTGCTGCTGCTTCTTGGACCAGGACTCTGCAAGGCTTGTTGTGCCATTGCATGCACGAATGGTAGCACCGCTGCAAGCTTCATCATACCGGCACAGTTGGCGTCCTGCCATTTGGTGACAGTGGCGTGGCTTGGCCAACGGCATGGTACAGAATCCTGGGAAGCATGGCTGAAAGCACATGCACGGCCGTAGGGGTGAACAGCTGATGAGTGGCTGTGTTGTGCTGCCACTGGATGTCCCGTAGCCACCATCACCTCCCTGTTTTTCATGCCTGCTGCACACCTCCTTGCCTGCTGGTGCCACTCATGGCCAGACCCAGCCAGGAGAGCGGCCTGCTGTTGAGTGGCTGGCTGGCACTGTCCTGACGTGTCCCACCGCCATCGCCACTGAAGCTTCGCTCGTCATTTGACTCGCCAGCTCCGATGATTGCAGCTCTGTGCCCCCCCATCAGCCCCACAGGTATGGCGAACCCCAGATAGGGACTCGACAAGGGGCCCTCGGCTACAAGGCTGCCTGATGCTGCGGGGCTGGCAAGAGTATGCAAGAAACACCTCCAGGTGCCCAGAGAGATAGAACAAGAGGCAGCTCCCAATCAGCTCAGCTGATCCACAGGTCATGATTAAGGGGCCCAGCTGCCATCAGCTGACTGGGGAAGGGAAGGGCTGCCTCCTGTGCTGGCCATGTCCACTCCTTCACTAGGGCTTACTTTTGGGGTAGCGCGTATATTAGGCTTACCCCCAAAAAATCGGGCTAGGCCTTACTTTTTGAATAGGTTGTATTTTCGGGAAAAGAATGTAATAGCAGGCAACATCCAAAATTATTTAGAAAAATATAATAACCTTCCAGCAGAATAGAAAAGAAATAAAAGGAAAATCAGAGAAGCACAAAAAAAATCTACTATGAAAAGATTTACTGTCTAAAGATCTACTGATAAAGAAGAGAACATTGGCTGATTGTGCAAAAGGCAACCAAGAACAAGCATTGATGCAAGTTAAAAATTGGAATTTACTCATTGTATAGGGGGAAAAAAAACAAAAATACTGAAATAATGTAACAAAAACATGAGCAGAATATGGCAAAGAAAAGCATGACATGCTCAATTTCTACCAAAGATCAAGGGGAAAGTGGATAAAGATAAAACCTGCCAATGCCTTACCACTGGAACATTAAAAACAACAGCAACCTGAAGGCTTGATTTTGGTTGCTCAAAATGTTTCCCCATGTTTGCTATTCTTGTGCATTGTTCCAAATTACAGTGTTCATATTCAGGTAGGGGCTCTCAAAGCATGTGGAGCAGAGATATATTTAAGTATTTATAAAGAGGCTATGGCTTCTAAATGTGCTCACAGCCATATCACTTCCTGCAGGCACAGAAAAGAAGCCTTGTAGGCACCATGTTTCTAGGGTCTTACATGGCTTTTGATAATACTTCTAAAATTGTGCAATGTTGTCTGACAGCCAGCATGTGCTTTCTCCAAAGAAGCAAGCCTCAGTCCAATATATTGTGAAATTTATCTTGAAGTTGAACTTGACTGTAACATTTGTGTATTGCTTTCCTCAGGCAGAGTGGATTGTCATAAAGAAATAAGATAAACCATTCAATTTAAACCATTCATTCTTTTAAATTAAGAAAGAAAAGCTAAATCATTTACCAAAATGCTGATCGTGTTTTAAAATATTCATTTCACTTTTTAATCTACCAAAGTATCCCTTTTTCATCATCCT
Organism: Pituophis catenifer annectens; assembly: GCF_029215685.1. Classification (NCBI taxonomy): domain Eukaryota; kingdom Metazoa; phylum Chordata; class Lepidosauria; order Squamata; family Colubridae; genus Pituophis; species Pituophis catenifer. Next base: position 302,379,993 of record NW_027256881.1, read on the forward strand.
GGAAAAAGGGATACTTTAGTTTAGATTTCTGCACTGATCAAAAGTCACTAACCTAAATGACTCCCCAACCTATATGAATGAAGTACAGTTACTACCAACCTGTCTTTCATTGAGGACCTGTAAACTGCACGTGTCAAAAAGAGGGCTGTGAAAATATTTACAGACCCTCACATCCTGGACATAAACTCCTACCCTCAAAACGACGCTATAGAGCACTGCACACCAGAACAACTAGACACAAGAACAATTTTTCCCCAAATGCCATCACTCTGCTAAACAAATAATTCCCTCAACATTGTCAAACTATTTACTTAAGTCTGCACTACTATTAATCTTCTCATTATTCCCATCACCCATCTCCTTCCACTTATGACTGTATGACTGTAACCTTGTTGCTTGTATCCTTAAGATTTATATTGACTGTTTCCTAATATGATTTGATTGCTTATTTGTTCCCTATGACTATCATTAAGTGTTGTACCTTATGATTTTTGACAAATGTATCTTTTCTTTTATGTACACCGAGAGCATATGCACCAAGACAAATTCCTTGTGTGTCCAATCACACTTGGCCAATAAAGAATTCTGTTCTGTTCTATTTTAATTGTGTCACTTACACACAGACACTCAAACAGTTATAGAATCATTCAGTTTTAAAGAATGTAAGATGTTAGCAAGGAACAGCAGCAAGAATAGTGTTTGCACAACAATGGAAAAATGAAAAGGTCCCGACAGATGAAAGTGTAATAAAAATAATTTTAAAAAAATTAGAATGTGCTGAGATTGACAGTTAAGATAAAAGAAAAGGAAGAAACAGAATACTTTTTTAACATGGGATATATTTTACCAATGGTTAACTAATAAAAACAAAGATTAGAATTTAAAAAGAATTCAAAGAGACAACAAAAATTGTACTGAAAATATTGTAAGATGAATAAGCTAATTGTTTTATTATTTTATGATTAATCTTAATGTTTATTAAGATTACTAGTATGATTATGGTTATTGTTGTATCTTTACTTAATTAATTAGGCCCAGACAACACGCTGTTCAGATAGACATGGAATTTTTTATGTTTTTAAAGAAAAAATGTACCAGTAAAACATATATTCAACAACAACAACAAAAAAAAAAAATATGTTACCAAGTCCAACTTTTCTGCATGATGGTACAATGGAATACCCCTGGTAGGTAGCTCTCCTTAAACATTTTCAACAAAGAGAAGTCCACCATTTGATGAAACTATGCAAGAACAGTTTCAAAGGGGAAGAAATTAAAAAAATATATTAATAAAGCCTCTCATGTATCCTTTGCAGAGCAAAGGGAAAGCAGCAGAATATTTCGCTCTCATGGTGTCTTCTGCAGCATGAAAAAAACTGGTTTCCAGCAGTTAAGTTACCTATCTTATGATTCTCATCACTTGCCTCTTGTGCAACTTTTAATCCTTCAACATTTCACCCTCTAAGAGAATTCTGAGTTTGTTGATTGGTTAGCTGTTGTTGTTTTTTTTAAAAAATCTCACATACTGATACAAGTACTTTGAAAACCAGTGTTGGGTTCCACTTACCTTTGCTATCGGTTCGGAATTGTGAGCGTGCGCATGCGCGCGCTCGCTTCGCTTGCACATGGTGCTTCTATACATGCAGAGAACCTTCTGTGCATGCGCAGACTGTCTGTGATGATGTCCAGGTGGGTGGGCGGAGCCTCCCGCCACCACTACTGGTTCGCTCGAACCGGGGCGAACTGGTAGAAACCCACCATGGCTGAAAACCTTGCTCCAAGATTAGTTTAAAATAAAGCATAGGAATTTCATATGGCACCATTTGAAGCATTACGATTTTTCCAAATTCAGGGTGTTGCCTTTCGTTTTTCGTTTTTAAAAGTTTAGAATTCATGTAGGTTCCATGTGTATGGTCTTCCGTATGCAAATAATGCAGAGCTGATGTATATTGTGTGTGTGCAACAAACACAGACAAGCATTATGTCACATACTCTACACCAGCTAAACTGTGAATTCTTTATATAAAGTCTTTGCTCTTTCACCTTATCCTTGCAAGCAGACATTGTGTCATCAGAAAAAGGCGGCCTGTTATGTATTGTATATAGTTGTCAGTTGAAGTTCTCAGTCTGGTCCTCTGTTGGAGCAGGAAAATACTCCTTCCTGATTGGTTGCAGGCTGATCAGCTTCCCTATAAAAAGAGCTGTGTCAGTCAGGGAGCATAGTTGCCTCACAGGCAGTATTGAATAAAGAACTGTTAGAAATCACTCTGGCCTCACCTCCATTCTTCACCTAGAACATAACACGGCCCATCCTGGTAATTCTGAATATCTTTCTTCTTTTCCTGTATCCCTTTTCTCTCTAATGCTTCTATTGATGTCTGTTGATGTCATGTTCTTTTTATCTTCTTTAATTCTTAAACTCTGAATTTTGATTCTTTTTAATCCTTCTTCCTTTTAGAGATCTCCCATTCTGATTTCCTGAAGGCTGCATGTTGTCTGCTAAACAGCACCTTGTTCTTTCCTTAAGATCCATTTTCCTTTAGTTCCTCCCACTTATCTTTAAGTTGTGATGATTCCATTTCCTCTACTTCTGACTTTTTTCCAATGACCAATATGGGAACCCACATTTCTGATTTAAAAAAATAAAATAACAGAAGACCTCCAAGGTCCCTTCCAACTCTGTTGTTCTGTATTAAGTTCCTAATGTTTCATGATAAATACCTATTCAGTAATGTCTGAGAAAGGGAAACAAGGAGAGGCAAATAATGAAAACAGCATTGTACCGATGTGATGTAAGCTATTCCTTTTTTGAATGTGCAAGCAGTAGTGGAGCTTGTGCTGCAATGGTGTCACACTATTTTCATCACCTGTCAAAAGTGGTGGATCTTGGTGCTACCATATTGCACTCAAGTTATTCCATACTCCAATTTTACTGCAGCATTCTGGGTTGTATAACCAGATACAAATCTACATCTGGTGATACCCCTGGTTGAACTGTTTTTCCCCATTTAGGGCAAGTTGAATCACAAATAAATCTTTTCATTCACCCTAACTCTTTTTTCCCAGACTATTTGCTTTCAGTTTAGCTTCTTCTGTTCCCTAGAGCCTAGCTTCTTGCAATTTTCCTTTCAATTAAATGGCTACTTGTCAACTTTATTCATGTATGTTTTTCCCAATCCCACTGCCCATTTATTAAACGACTAAAAATACAGACAGCAAGTTCAGTGGTTCTTACCTGGATCAGAACTAGTGGAAAACAAAATATTAAAAACCTTTCCTCCCAATCCGTCTCTCGAATCCCAAGCTGTATCAATCCCTCCTCTGTATCTGTCATGTGTTTAAAATACAGAAATTATGAAATGGTATAACTTTTTTAATCTTGGAATTCAAAAGTGTTTTCTTTCTTCCAAGTAAGATAAGTGAATTCTCAAGGGACAAGAGATGAAATATTCACTACAATGTCGCAGTGCAAAATCTGTTATTTAGGTATGTTATTTTATAGATAATACAGAAGTTCATTTAATGACCGTTTGAAGTTACAATGGCAATGAAAAAATGAGTTATGACCATTTTTTCACACTTACAGCCCATTTTTCACACACAGCATCCCCATGGTTAAATGATCAAAATTCAGATGCTTGGCAACTGGCTCATATTTATGACAGCTGCAGTATCCTGGGATCATGTGATCCCCTTTAGCAATCTTCTGACAAGCAAAGTCAAAGGAAAAGCCAGATCCGCTTAACAATCATGTTACTAGTGGTTAGAATCCAGTACTGCAGGCTATTTCCGCTGGCTGCCAGCTGCCTGAAATTTGGCAGTTCGAATCTTACTAGGCTCAATGTTAACTCAACCTTCCATCCTTCCGAGGTCAGGAAAATGAGGACCAAGATTGTTGGGGGCAATATGTTGTCTCTGTAAACCACTTAGAGAGGGCTGTAAAAACACTGTGAAGCAGTATATAAGTCTAAGTGCTATTACTATTACTACTAACTTAACAACAGCAGTGATTCACTTAACAACTCTGAGAAGAAAGATTGTAAAATGGGCCAAAACTCACTTAACAAATAGATCACATAGCAGCAGAACTGTTGAGCTCAACTGTGGTCGTAAGTCAAGGACTACCTGTAGAGATATGAGTCGGCAAAGCATGTATTGTGATTTGTAATGCAAGTTTCTTCATTATGAAGTCACTGTGATTAGTTACAGAACCTGTGAATTAAAATCCAACTCTGACTTTAAGTGATACGATGTTATGTGATTATTGCAAGTTGATTTTTAACACATCCATCATAAGGATATCCATTTTCAACATTTATTTATTAGATTTTTATCCCACCTTTATTTTTTATAAATAATTCAAGCAGCAAATATACATAAATTAAATAAATAAATATAAATATAAATTTAGTGCTTTTAAAAGTAAAATTTTTGTATGTTAAATATTAATGGAAATCAATAAGATAGAGGAGGAAAATATCCTTCTGTGCATTTTTAGAAGAAAAAATGGCTTTTCAAATGTATACCATTTAAATTTATCTATCTGGAATACCAAACATTTCCCTGAGAGTAGAACACAACTCTCTTATAAAATTGTTTACAGAACAGTAGACCTCTCATAAGTGGTTAGAATAGAGTTTACGAGATCTTCGTGCCTAGAAGAAAAGTGAATCTGGCATTTTCCAAGGATTTGCATTATTGTCTTTCGCTTGCTGTTGGGGGTACTGTATTAATACAAAAAAGTTCAAGCTAAAAATTCAGCCCCAATCTCAAAATAATTTTCCTCTTGTCAGAATTATTGTCCAACTTCTCATTTTATTGCTTACGAGCAAACATTAGCACATTATGAAACCAGCTTATTTGCTGCAAAACCTACATAAATAAACCAAAATTGCTGCTTTTAGGTAGGGATAGTGTCAGTCACATTAATGATAAATTGGCACACTCATTGGCAATAAAACATGGTGTTCTGATACTATATAGCTATTTTTCTTATACTGTCATTGCTTGTCTGTCAGGTTTAAGAGTATGAGAGTTGAGAATGAAGGAATGTTGTCACTTTACATGAATGGAAGGGAAAAAGATTCTGGCACTGATTCCATTAGAACCTTTATTGAATGACAGATTTTTAATGTCCAGAAAGAGAAAGGATATATCTCGGCAGGTTTCGCTGCTTCAGAATTCCATAATCATACTGAAATGATACATTGTATTATATATGTAATATCAACTAATCTTTAGAGGATTTTTTTTTCTTTTAATAAAAATATACATCCATAAAGGGAGAAGCCTTTAGGGCAGCAGTTCTCAACCTGGGGGTCGCAACCCCTTTGGGAGTCGAACGGCCATTTCACAGGGGTCGCCAAAGCCCTCTCTCGCCCCCCCCACACCTTCACTCACCCTCACTCTCTGCCTCTGTTGGATCGCTGGCCGTTCGCTTACCCCACCCACTCCCAATCTATTGCTGCCTCCTGAATCCCAGCTGATGGCTAGAGGAAAAAATACTGTTTAAATTCTTGTCGCGGGGCTTCAAAGGGCTGCCCTACAGCTGATCAGTTTTAAAAGAAAACAAATGAGAAGACCGGTGCCTGCAAAAATAGAAAAAACAGCCCCTTTCAGCTTCAGGATAGGTTAATTAGCACAAGTTGATTAGATCAGCCTCCTCAGCTGATTTGCTCTCAGCTGTTTTGCCGAGGGCTCTTGCTAGCTGCAAAAAAATCTCGAGCAGATTTTTTCCCCCTAGCTATGCTGAAAAAACGAAACTGAAAGTAAGCAGGGTCTTTGCTACAATGTGACAAAATGAGGCAGAGAGAGATTTCTTTTTCTTTTTCCTCACCAAAAAAAGGTAGGTGCAAAGCTGCAAACAATGGAAAATTTAGGGCAAAAGAGGAGGTTCAAGATTTTAAAACACAAAAGAAAAAAGCTCTATTTAACTAGGGAATTGTAATAATTGAGATACTATTAATTGTATATTGTGTTGAAAGCAGAAATGGTTAAGTTGTGGTTTGGAGGAATATATGGGGGAAATTATTTGGTTTATTATTATTGGTAAATATAGTTAATTGATTTGTAAGAAATTGGATTGCATGAAAATAATTGGAATATTTATGTTCATATTGATTAATATACAAAAAAGATAGTTATATAACTAATTGATTTATATTAAAATGTTGAATTTGTATTAAACAACTGTATTACATAATTAACCAATGGATGGATACAAAAAGATGACAATGCGAAGGGGTATAATATAGAATAGAAGGGAAAAATTGAATTTGATTAAGATTAGAGATGAGGATGAAGGATAATATTGGTTTTTTAAAAAAATAGATGAGGAATAAATATGGTAAAAAGGAAATATAGAAATTGTAAATTTAATTGAAATGACTAAACACTGTTTAAATTTGTGAACCGGCCAAATACTCTGTTCAAAGAAAATACATTGTATGTTTGTATGTGTGTTTCTAATTATTGCTATTTATTCATATTTGTTCTCTTTTATTCTTTAAAGTTTAACAATTCATTCTTTATCTTAATATCTTCATATTTGTTTGGGGTTGGTTTTCTTCCCTTTCATCTTTTTTATTATACAGCAATCTTTCTCCTCAAACCTACCACCTCTCTCTTTTCTTTTCTTCTTACTTTCTCTTCCCCCCCTCTTCTCCTCCCTACTTCCTCTTCCTTTCTCCTTCTCCTCCTCTCTTCCTCCCTCTCTTACCCTCACTCCTACTCTAATTTCCCTTCCTTCATCCCTCTCTATTGCTGTATCTTTTTATGCACATGGACTACTCAGAGGGCAGAAAAAGTTATTTTTGACTGATCCTCGCACTTTTGACCAGTTCTCGAATTTACGACTGTCCTCACATTTTATGTTTTTTGCCCTATCTTATCACCATGATGAAAAGAAGCAGTTGTGAAATGAGTAACATGATTGTTAAGAATGCTGCACGGGCATAAATGTGAGGATGGTCATAAGTGTGAGGACCAGTCAAAAGTGTGAGGACCTGTCAGAAATGACTTTTTTCAGCCCTCTGAGTAGTCCCTATACACATAGCCATGGCCACCCAGTCACATGACCAGCTAGCCACACCCACCCAGTCACATGACCTCCAAGCCACGCCCACAAAATAAGCCACGTCCACAGAACCGGTAGTAAAAAAATTTAGAACCCACCCCTGGTTGGGGGTCACCACAACATGAGGAACTGTATTAAAGGGTCGCGGCATTAAGAAGATTGAGAACCACTACTTTAGGGGCTGGAGGTCTATTTTTTGCAATGGCTTAGTTCTGGATCTCTCTTTCAGCCAAACTGCACCCAAATAAAAAGTAGGAATTAGTATTATGAGTGCTGGCCATGAAACCAGTTATTGTTTGTTAAAATTTAAAGGTAAATTGGGAGAATAAATTCTGAAATGATAAGAATGGGGAAAAGATTTAAACTAATGTATATCTGTTTAAATTATCCTGAACTTAAATAAGACTGCATGGTTTATTAACAGTGAAAATAATGTACTCTATAATTCAACTTTACACGGAAGTTTAATTTACAATTGTTAGAATTCAGTAGCCCATGATTTCTTACATTCAAGTCACATTCTAGAGCCAGTGGGAAATTACTTCCTCCTAAATTTTGCTGTCCCTGTAGCATGCCTAATACCAAATTGCCAGAATGTGGTTTGTGTCTTAATGTGCAACATTCCAAGAGTCATGAATGGTATTTCCTTCGGCTGAAATCCCAGCCCTACCCAACATCATCTACCACATAAAAAGCCTCCTCTAATTGGAATGCACAATCCTATATGGTATTCTCCTTTCTGGCCCATTGAGCAGTTGAAATACATATTGCAGACATAGATAGGATTCAAAACAGAGGCAGGGTAAGTTAGAAATATCCTCTTGATTTTGAATGCATTAAAAAGCACTCTACGGATGTGGTGGCTTAGTGGCTAAGACGCTGTGCTTGTCAATCGAAAGGTTGGCAGTTCAGTGGTTCAAATCCCTAGGGCTGTGTAACAGGGTCAACTCCTGTTACTTGTCCCAGCTCCTGCCAACCTAGCAGTTCGAAAGCACGTAAAAAGTGCAAGTAGAAAAATAGGGACCACCTTTGGTGGGAAGGTAACATAATAATAACTTTATTGTCATTGTACGTGTATATATAATATACCAATACAACGAAATTCACTTAACACCCAAAGACCAAGTCCAACACACATAACAATCCCCAAACACACTCCCACCCACCACAATTCCCCACCCCTAAACCACCCAAACATTCACACAACAGACCAAGTAATGCTGTCCAACAGCTCGCTGATAGTGGCCCTTTAGTTCATTGTGGAGTGCAATTATAACTCTGGGATAAAAACTATTTAGAAAGTGTGTGGTCCGAGTTTTAATTATTCTGTATGTTCTTCCAGAAGGCAACAGTCCAAAAAGATTGCAAGCAGGATGGGAAGAGTCTCTGAGAATGTTATGCAACTTCCTCAAACAGCGAGATTCTAAGATGTCATCCAGGGCTGATAGCTGGAGCCCAATGATATTCTGGGCAGTTTTAATGATTCTCTATAGAGCCTTTTTGTCCATTACAGAGCTGCTCCCATATCATGCAAGAATGCCATATGTCAGGACACTCTCAATGGTGCTGCGATAGTAGGACAGAAATAGATGCTGAGATAGATTTATCTTCCTGAGCATTCTCAGGAAGTACAGCCTCTTCTGTGTGTTCTTCACAAGCATGTTAACATTCATAGTCCTTGAGAGGTCCTTCAAGATATAAATGCCCAGAAATTTAAAACTACCAATCCTCTCCACCTCCTAACGCTTTATGTACAATGGTAAATGTACATCTCTCTTCCTCCTGAAGTCAGTTATAAGTTCTTTAGTTTTTTTGGTGTTAAGTGTAAGATTATTTTCTTTATACCACAATGTCAGCCCTTATACTTCCTTTCTGTAAGCAGATTCATTGTTCTTATTAATGAGCCCCACCACTGTTGTGTCATCCACAAATTTAATAATTGTTTTGGTCTTATACAATGGGGTGCAGTCATGTGTGTACAAGTAATAAAGAAAGGGCTTAGCACACAACCCTGGGGGGCTCATTTGCTTAGTATCAGAGTGGTGAGACCCCATCCTTACTGACTGTGGCTTATCTGTCAGAAAATCCTTTATCCACAAACAAATCCTCTGATTTATACCCAAATTGAACATTTTAAGAAACAACTTGTTGGGTAAAATGGTGTTAAAGGCAGAGCTACAATCCACAAATAACAGCCTCGCATATGTCCCCTGTTGTTTCAAATGATTCAATACAGTATGGACAACAATAGACATAGCATTGTCAGTTGATCTATTACTCCTATATGCAAATTGATATGGGTCCAAAGTAGATGGAAGGCTAGCCTTAATATAGTTAAACACCAGCCTCTCAAAACATTTCATGACAACAGATGTTAAAGCTACTGGTTTATAATCATTAAGGGATACCACTACTGCTTGCTTAGGGACTAACACTATAATAGATGTCTTCAGACACGCGGATAGAGCACTGTGACAGGGATAGATTGAAAATATCCATGAACATTCCATGCGCCTTTGACGTTTAGTCATGCTGGCCACATGAGCACAGAGACATCTTCGGACAGCGCTGGCTCTTCGGCTTTGAAATGGAGATGAGCACCACCCCCTAGGTCTGGAATAACTAGCACATATGTTCAAGGGGAACTTTTACCTTTACCTTTAAAAAGCACTCTGAATTACTCCTTAATGAGCTTGGTTTAATTCAAGTTGGAGCCATGATGGAACACACTCCTAGTAATGCATGGCATTCACAGTCATTGTTATTGTGGGATGAGTCAGCCTGTCAACTGGAGGAGTAGACCTTCATAGGATTTGACCTTACAACTCAGGAGATAGATGGTCTCAGATATCTGGAGATGAAACACAGAAAAAACTGATGCAGGATGAGCCTGCAAATCAGCAGCAGTAAGATAATTGGCCATCTGCTGCAGAAGGATAACAGTAGACTAAGCCGCTTTAGACCTCTGACCTGAGGAGGAAAAGATTCTCACCCCTTTTATAGACTAAAAGAGGAAGTGAATAGAACAGATACATTTCATGAGGACCCTTGAAATAAAGAGGCATGTCTCAGCAAAATTGGCATACCTGAGTCAATGCTATAAGGTGGGTGGGCAGCTTTCTCTTAGCTAGCAACTTTATAACCTGAACTGTGATATCTGAATATTGGTAACAATTTTTCCATAAATGTGTGATGCTTCTGATTTCCTGGCTGACTTCTGGATTAGTATAAGACTACACTCAGTTTTGATTCATGGATCTTGGATTTGTCTGCCTGGAAGTTCAGTTTCAGAAATATGTTCTTTATGACCCCTTCTATGCCTATGCCACAGTGAGATTTAGAGCTGACATAAATATCCATATCAATGTTTGACCTCTGTACTTGTAATTGCTGGCAGTGATTATAAGTGATTAAGAAAAATCCTGAATAAATCCATTTGACCTCAGAGTTTCAAATGGTAGGAGATGTTCAATAATAATCGCTCCATGACCTATGGGCAAATCATTAAGCTTCAGGTTCAAGGTACCTCCCCCACCAGACAAGTATACAATAAGCTTTAAACTACAGGTAAACAATAACCTTGTCAGGGTCTTCTGAAAGAGATTTTTTTCCTGAAACAGATATCTAGTTTTCAATATTATACAACAACTGAGATGCTTATTTGGTTCAAAAATTGCCCTCCCTCCAGTATGATTTATAAATGAAAACAGTTTCAATAAATGTAAAACAGCATAGGAAAATAGAAAATTAAGAATGATACAAAAACACTATACTTGAAAAATCTAAGTCTGATATCTTAACTACAGAAAATCAAATTGTAATTTTAAAATATTTTCATCATCTTGTTGCTAATTTTATGCTAATCTCTGAGCACTCAGCTTCTGTGATCCTCAAACTATAAAATATGGATGTTATTAAGATTGCATTTAACAAGAACTCTGTGCTGCTCTTTTTGCTAATATGCGGGGTGGGGGGGGCAGAATTTCCAATCTTCTCCATCATTCCCCTTCTGAATTCAAAGTGATGGATGCTCATTCAGCCTGAAACTGCAAATGCTTTTTTCTTTCTCACTTTCTCATATGCTGGTCCTAACTTCAGTTAGGCAGCTGAGGAAAAGACAAGGAAATCAACTCTCTGTCTTCCTTGATTACTTCATGCTCTGAAAAACAGCAAATGTCAAAGCAACCTCAGGACCAATTGTTCGAAAAATCTGTAGTATTTTCTATAAACTTGTTAAAGTACAGCTTTTCACATGATTGGTTCCAAAGGAATGCAGTTGTTTAGTGTCTTCTGTTGGCAGGTAAAAATCAGAAAAAGAAGAATGTTTTAGTAGCCTGTTTAGGCTTCTCATCAAACAAGCCCTGCTTCCTCAGTATGGCATATCTTCAGACCCCAAGTCGAGTCAATCAAATGTCAGTTCAGCAGTGTATCAGCCTCAGCACAGTAGTAGCCCTATAGCAGTGATGGCTAACCTTTTTGCCATTGCGTGCCAGGAGCAGGGTGGTGGTGGTGGTAGGCCCATTTTTCTCTCTCACTAAGCTCCATAGCCTTTCTAGGAGTCTGGGAAGGGCAAAAATGGCCTTCCCCACCCACCTCTGGAGGCCAGAAATGGCCCATTTGCCAACTTCTGGTGGGACCGGAAGGTCTGTTTTTTGCTGTCCCCAGGCTCCAGAGCCTTTCTAGGAGTCTGGGGAGGATGAAAATGGCCTTCTCCACCACCCCCCAAAGGCCCTCCGGAGACCGAAAACTGCTTGTTTGGGCTGTTTCTGGTCTCCGGAAAGCCTCGGATAGTGGTGGTGGGGAAGGCCATTTTTGCCCTCCCCAGACTTCTAGAAAGGATCTGGAGCCTAGGGACAGCAAAAAACAGGCCTTCCCCACCCCCCACAAGGCCCTCCAGAGGCAGGAAACAGCCTGTTTCCCTACTTCTGGTGGGCCGAGAATGCCCAAAAATCAGCTGGCCTGTGAGCACATGCGCGCAGGAGCTGAGCTCGCGTGTCCACCGATATGGCTATGTGTTCCACCTGTGGCACACATGCCATAGGTTTGCCATCATGGCCCTATAGAATTAACAATGATGACACAGCTCAGAAATCTTTGGGGACAAATGTGGCCTTAGTTTTCAGCTGAATGTAAGTTTTAAAACATGCAAATTAAAAGAAAGCTGGCACATTTCTTCTATCAGAGCTTCTGGAAAAGGAGAAGGGCCACCAAATATGCAAATGCAAACCTGGTTTTTAAATTGCCTTTTGTCGCCTGCTGCAAAGAGTGAATAAAATCTGGTAATTATGTTATATTGATAGGCACACTCAAATAGCAAGAGTTATTTTCAGAAGGTTAATTATTTACATAACCTCTTTCTCTCCAGCTCATCATACCCTAACTCTGCAAAGAAAATAGCATTATCTTTTCTTGTTTTTCCAATGCAGAAAGTTTATTACCCCCACCCAAGGTCTGGTAAAATAGCTAAAAAGTTTCATTTATGAATCTCATTTTGAATATCTGTCTATTGTGACTATTGCATTGTGCATGTTTAAATTTTTAACAATAGATTTTTAAACTTGACATTTAAATAAAAGCCCTAAACATACAGTATACCCTCTTTTCCTACATTAAGCCTAGTTTAAACAAGTGAAGAAGCAATAGAACTAGAAATGCATACATTTCTAGCTGTCTTTAGACAGCTGTGGCTGGGAGGGCATTTTATCAGGTTCGCCTGATTTGCCAGTTGAGTCCCTTTCTAGATCGGGACTCATTAAATACTGTCACTCATGCCCTCGTCACTTCCCGCCTGGACTACTGCAATACTCTCTACATGGGGCTCCCCTTGAGGAGTACCCAGAGGCTCCAGCTGGTCCAGAATGCGGCCACGTGGGAGGTTATGGGAGCGACGTGGCACTCCCATGTGACCCCCCTCCTGCACGAGCTGCACTGGCTCCCGGTGGTCTTCTGGGTGTGCTTCAAGGTTTTGGTTACCACCTTTAGAGTGCTCCATGGCCTAGGACTGGGATATCTACAAGACCGCCTTCTGCCACCAGTAGCCTCTCACCGACCAGTACGCTCCCATAGAGAGGGGTTTCTTAGGGTGCTGTCAGTCAAACAGTGTCAACTGGCGGCTCCCAGGGGAAGAGCCTTCTCTGTGGGAGCACCTGCCATTTGGAACGAACTCCCCCCGGAGATACAGAGGATTACAGACCTGCGCGCTTTCTGCCATGCCCTCAAAACATTCCTATTTCAGCAGGCCAGCCTGGCCTAGCCCCCTTTTTTAAACTGTTTTCAAAGTTTTTAAATTTTAAATTTGTCTTATAAATTTGGGGTGTTTTAAATTTTATTTTCTGGGCCAAATTATTTAATTGTATTTTAATTGGTTTTTTAACATTTGTATTATATGTATTTTATCTTTTGGCTGTTCACCGCCCTGAGTCCTTCGGGAGTAGGGTGGTATACAAATTTTATTATTATTATTATTATTATTATTATTATTATTATTATTATTATTATTATTATTATTATTATTATTATTATTATTATTATTAATTAATAATAATAATAATAATAATAATAATAATAATAATAATAATAATAATAATAATAATAATAATAATGTTCTGCCTCTGAATACTTCAATTTGTTGCATGAAAGACCAGAAGCAATTTCTTCTTGGAACATTTTATATGCTTAGTTTGCCACCATTTCCATTCTTTTTCACTTTTTATGGATGCAAAAAGATTGGAGCAATTCCATTACTCTAGCGCAAATGTGGAAGTCGACCGATACACCATCGGAAGAAACAATAATAAAGAAAATCCTCAAATGTACCAAAATGGATAAATTAACAATAGAGATCAAAGAAAGAGAAGATCGGATTATTATAAAGTATGGAATAGGTTTTATACATGGTTGGAATTAAATTAAGAAATAAGAATATAAAGTAAAATTTGATATTAACATACTGGATATAAATGTAAATAATGATCCTGCTAACAAAACAGTTAATTATGAATATTTAAAAATAAGGAGAAGGAGCGGGAGGATGAAAGCTAAGAGTAAAGACAAAAATTGATGCAGAAAGTTGTAAAATTGTATGTATCTGTTGTTAGTATTGTATTTTAACGTCTGGTGTGTGTGTGTGTGTGTGTGTGTGTGTTTGTCTCTTCTTTTGCTATTGTGTGTTTGGTTTTAAAATGTAAAATACTCAATAAAAATTATTAAAAAAAAATTGGAGTAATTCTTAATGTGCTGTCAAGACGGATATAGTAATGAATTGATATGAGGGGAAATTCTAAAACCCTTCAGAAAGTTTACTAAGATAAAGCAAAAGCAAAGTTAGGTGGAACTTGGGGTTCAGTGATGAAGGATTGGTAAAGCACAAAAGTTCACTCTTCCAGAAAAGCACTTAACCCAGGAAGGACCTATTCAAAAAATAGCTAAATAGTAACTCCACTTCCTGAGTCATTGATGTCAATTAATGGGGGAAATATACTCCATATTGAAATTAAAACGAGCAATATTATATTATGACCATTTTTCACAGTTACAACTTTTGCAGCATTCCCATGGTCATGTGATCAAAATTCAGATGCTTGGCAACTGGGTCATATTTATGATGTGACCTGGGGTGATCTTCTGACAAGAAAAAGTTAATTGGGAAGCCCGATTCATTTAATAACTGGGTTACTTACTTAACAACTTCAGTGACTGACTTAACAACTGTGGCAAGAAATATCATAAAATGGGACAAAACTCACTTAACAAATATCTCGCTTAACAAAAATGATGGCCTCAATTGTGGTTGTAAGTCGAGGACTATACCTGTACTGAATTCTTTTTTCCACTTTCTTGGACATCTATGCAATAAAAAAGTTCTAGCTACTTTTACTTAGAGAACATTTTTGAGCTAACGTTGCATTACAAAGAAAGAGATTTTCTTCTTCCTTGTACTTTTCACTATCACCAAAATTGCTCTGCTTCCTAATCTTAAAAAAGGAGGAGGGTGGGTGGCAGAATCTCTCACAACATCTTCCCCTGAGGTTTGTTGAATGAAGACAAATTAAAAAAAAAAAAGCTTCAGAATGCTGAAGGGATGATACCAAACACTAAAATACATCCCTCAACCTCTTTGTACTGAAAATGAAGGTGGTATGAGAACTGAACGATGCGCTCCATCTGGATTTCCTATTTTATTTCCTCTTTTCCAAAAAGAAAGCAAAATGAAAATGCTTTCCATTAAAGTGAACGAGAATGGGTGAGAGAGAGAAAATACATTTTCGGCACAACGCTTAATATAAAACAACATTTTGGATTTGTTGAAATCACTATTGTTGACGTTGTTGTTGTGTCAGTAGAAGAGGAAGAAGGAGAATACAGTCTCTATTGCACACAGAGTTGAAATAGAGTTTTCTAATAGCACTAGAAAAACGGATAACGCTATGGTGCTATTAGAACATTCAACCTACAGAGGTCAACTCTATCTTCATAAACACTTTTAGCTGTAAACCTGTCCAGATAGTGATTTCCCTTGGCATCAATCCATACTTAGCTATAGCTTGTTTTAGTTTGTAGTTTGATTATAATCAAATATTCCTTAATTTGGGGTTATGATTCACTAATTATATCTAAAGATGCTGCAAACATCCATGATTTCCTATTCTTAATAAGAAAGCTTGTCAATAATAAACATATTGCTTTTAAGTGCCTTGAGATTTTCATTGTTCCTGCAGGACCAAACTTTCACGGTTAGCAGTTTGAAACTCCGAATTTATTCATAATTTTGATAATCAGAGAGATGGTTGGGGGGGGTAGTGTATAAATATGTACATTATACATATATCATGTATCAAATTCTGTTCTTTTATTTATTTATTTAAAACATTTATATAGCCATTTTATATTGAACTCTTGGTGGCTAGATTTAAAACATCTGTCAGGCCTGGAAGCAGGGGTGGGTTCTACTTACCTTTACTACCGGTTTGCATCGTGCCCACCATACTTTCAATATCCCAAATGTCTAGGACTACTAATAAGGCCAAATATTAACAAAATTTAATCAATCCCAGGAATATATCCCGAAATCCCCACAATTTCTAATCCTACGAAGTTTAAGTTCACAATATACTTTAACGCACTATTAATATTAATAATACAACTAGATTATCTAATCCTAAACTTCCACCAACTAAGTTTAGCTTATTTTTAATTATAATCGATTCTATTATCTGTTAATATGTACGCTACTATTTTCCCTATTTGTATTTTCTATTTTTTCTTTTTATTAATATATTTTATCATTATCCATTATCTCTTAACCTTTTTGGAGTTCCATCATTTATTGACTTTTTAATCACCCTTTTAGTTCTCTCTCTTGGAGTCTTATAACTCTTTTTGATATTTTTATACCTACTGAACATTCCCTTCGGGTTGCCCTTTGTCTCTTTCTGCTGTATTATTTGAACTTTCTTTTTTAAAAAGAATTGTTTCCTTTTTTTTCTCTAAACCTTTCTTTTTTTGAAGAGATTTTCCTCCCCCCCTCTGTTCTATTATAAACTTTTAAGGAATTATCTGATTGATTCCTACTGATTATTCTTTTTTTTTCATTATCTTTACCTTCTTGTATCTCATTTTGATTTTTTCCTTCCACTGCTTCTTCTAATTTCTCATTTATTTCCTGAATATCATGTTCAACTTCCCCCCCCACAATTGTTGAGTGCCTTCTATACTCATTTCTTTATCTTTAGACAATCGCCTTGTCTTCTTATTGTTCTTTATAGTTTCATGCATGTTTTTGAGCATCAAAATTATTTCTTCATTTGCCATTATCCCCTGTAGATCCATTTTGTAACAATTTAATAAAGATTACTTAGTATACCTCTTTGGTTCCAACGTCTCAATATTTAAAAACTCCAACTTAATAAAATTCAATCAATCCCATAGTTATGCCTCCAAATCCCCTAAATTTATAATCTTTAAAGCTCTTTAGTGGTTTACAGCCTTGTGATTTTTCAATTACATATCTTCCCAATTGTCCAAGTTTTAAAGTCTTATTTAACTTTTTTCTTTTCTTCTATTACCTTTCTTCTTTTGCCTTGTAGAATATTCTGTCAAATAACCTTAATAATCCAAATCCAAATTAATCTACTAGGTTCCTCCAATCTTTCAAATCCATAATCCAATAGCCAGTTTCAATAAAGTTTAGTTATTTGCAATTTAGTTCATCTTAGAAATCTTCAAGAGGAAAAAGAAACTCATTAGGTATTTTCAAAATATGCAAATCATCTTCTAGAATAGAGTCAAGGTCAGGCTGCCTTCCAGGTGTTATTTACTTTCTTCTATTTTGTGTATTAGACTTTATATGTATTGGACCTCACTTTCACTAAGAGTACTGATGCTGTAGTGCTGTAGTGATCCTCTTCTTCCAGTAGCTGGCTCTCCTGCTCCCAAGTCCAACATTAAACAGTATGTCAAAAACAGCTGATTATCCAATAAATCCAGGGTGTTTAAAAATACAAATAAGCAAGACAGTTTCTCCCAAAAATCACCTTTCAAATTGTTTAAGCTTTTTTCCAGTCTTTCTGTATTTTAAGGCTTCCCTTGGGCATTTCTTTTGCCTCTTAATTTTCAGTCTTTAATCTTCCTTGTGTGTCTAATCACTACTTCCTTAACACTTGGAAATCATCTTTTAAAATTCTTGTACTTAAATTAAATCCTTAGAGTAAAAGTCTCCCAGTTTTAATGCTCTGTCCTCAGACCACTCCAGCGCAAATTTTATGGTCCCAGTTGTCCCAGCTTGTGACTGCCAAAAATGGCTGTCATCCCTGCTGCCATTCGGGAGAGCTTGCTTCAGATCTAGGGAGGAAAATGCGAGTTCCTCATGGTCCATGAAGCACCTCTCCTTTCTTCGCCACCCCTACAAGGTGGCTTTGACCCTGTAGAGCCTCCAAACAGCAGTTATCGGCTGAATTTCACAGGGCTTGGTGGAGCCCACTATTTTTCAAGCCGTTCTTGCCATGACGTCAACTATTAAATCAATTATTATGACTTCCTTAAGTGTGTGAAGCTGCTCTAAAACATATTACCCAACAAAAGGCAAATTCTTCCTTTCATCCAAAAGAGCAGCAAAAATGTATCTTATTTAGTTTGAAACTCCATTTGAAGTTATTTCACAAGGCAAAAAGAGCAACTGGTGCTTTTCCAACATTCAACCCTCCTTTGAAGCAGCCCCCTAAAAGCTTTTAGGCATGTGCAGAAAACAGTTCTTCTGAAAAGAAACAATTTATTTCATCTGAAGTATCCAGGTGAAACACTTCACTTTTCTGCAGTTCAGTCTGCAGAGCAAATTGGTGCTATTTTGCATAGCCTAATAATTGATGATGATAATGATGATAGATAGATAGATAGATATATGATAGATATATGATAGATATATGATATATGATATATGATTGATAGAAGATAGATAGATAGATAGATAGATAGATAGATAGATAGATAGATAGATGATAGGTAGGTAGGTAGGTAGGTAGATGATAGCTATATTTTAAACATAAGCAGTATCTTTTTATTTTCAAAGAGAAAATAGTCTTATTCAGTGCCTCCTTCATCCAGGTTTAACTAAAGATATTTGGCAAAGATTTCACATTGAAAAGTGGAATATTTACCAGATATGCCACACTGAACCCAATGACAATAGTTTACTTACTTTTGGGGAAAAGTTGGAATACAGATTGTTTTCCATTGTATAGGGGAAGGAAGAATGAGAGTGAGAATGAGGGATGAGAATGAGAAAGTGAGAATGAGAATGCGGGTGAGAGAGAGTGAGAAAGAGAGAAACAAAGAGTTACTTACTTCATGGTATGTTTGGCCAATTTCTTAGAAGAGATACTTGGGGGATAGAAAGCATTGCTATGGGCTTGCAATCAAGCAGGACACAGAAATATAGGAAAAGCCATTTTTCCCATCTTGCTTTGAAGGGAAAGAAGCTCAATAAATCATGACAAGAAGAACAAAGGAAATTCAAATATCAAAATCAACTAGTAGCTCAAAATATTTTAAAAGATCCTTTGTACTACTACTTCCCCATACAAGGAGAAACATACTTTTGCTCAAGACAACCAACAATACCTGTTTTCATTTCCACAAAGATCTCAATTCGCCTCACATTTTTTCTCTCTCCCCAATTTCTTTGAAGAAAGAAAATAATGGAAGTTAATACAGGTAATAAAAAATTGTTACAAAAGTTATTACATAGGCTTAACTCCCCCAAGTACATTGAAGCTAGGAGAATGTGAGGACTGCATTTGTGAACACAACTAGGAATCTGAAGGAACATGCGGTGTATTGACTTTGTGCAATCCCTGCATCTTATATTACTGCCTGTTTCCCAGAAAGAATCTTAAACCTGGATTATCACAAATTGCTTGTAACCACACAGTCATATCAGTGCCTAGCTAATGGACAGAGCTCATGCTTTACATATAAAAAGGTCCTTAGCTTGATTTTGGCCACCTGCCTTCCATCCTTTTGAGGTAGGTAAAATGAGGTCCCGGATTGTGGGGGCAATAAACTGACTTTGTATAAAAAAGAACACTGCTTAGGTGGGGCCCGAAAGCCCTACTAAGCAGGTATATACAAAAGTATGAAGGCTAGTGCTTAACGCATTGTAAGCTGCTCTGAGTCTCCGGAGAAGGGCGGCATATAAATAGAACCAATAAATAAATAAATAAATAATGACAAACATCTGAAACTTGAAGCAATGTTGCTGGACACCGCAGCCTTGTTTCCCACTGGGCCACCTCTAGACATATGGAATTCGCCACAAAGGAACAACTATAGCATTATTAAGCCTGAAACAAATGATACTATATCACCAATAGCCTGACCTATTGTAAGGCAGCTTTGAGATTTTTATGATCTTTTTCTGCATTATGTGATCTATTTTCTCCCTATGCACTGCCTTTTATTTAAATAGCGAAAGGAGGAAGCGTGAAATAAAAATGTTTTATACCAAAAAGATAGGGTACAAAGCAGAAATATTGAGAAACTAAATACTGCTTACTTAGGTAAAGCTGCACACAGGTTTTTCAAAATATGACTGGTTCAGAATGGCCTCCAGAAGCTAATGCAGGCAGTTTTATTGTCCTGTCCCAAATTTGGAGAAAGATATTTGAGAGAATGGGAGACATTAATTCATTCTTTCTTCCATGAAAATCCTTCAGGCTTTCTGCACTTGTAAAAGCTGTTCCTTCTTATTGATTTCCTCCAGCCAACAAAAAGGACAAATGGTGTGATTCCTAAAAATATATACACAGAGGAAACTAGAGTAATAAAAGTGTTTATTATGTGGCAGCATGAGGAATGAATGTAAAAAGATTTCTGTTCAAGCATAACTGCATTCCCGATTGAACAGCTATGGTGAATCTAGGGAGGAAATGAAAAATTAATTGACTATGATTGCTGTTGGACAACCACAAGTTACTGCCGATTGGGCAGGCTGATAATAGCATTTGGGTTTTTATGAGTTTTATAGGCAAGGAAGCCCCCTTACACGCACAGAAATCCCACACTTACCCATCCATCTATTCACATATACAGAATTCAGATCAGGGGTGAAATCCAGCAGGTTCTGACAGGTTCTGGAGAACTGGTAGCGGAAATTTTAAGCAATTTGGAGAACTGGCAAATACCACCTCTGGCTGGCCACAGAGTGGGGTAGGAATGGAGATTTTGCAGTATTTTGGGCAGGGTGTGGCTTGCCATGCCCACCAAGCCACACCCACAGAACTGGTAGAAAAAAAATTGGATTTCACCACTGTTTCAGATACTTGAAGTGGTGACAGATTCAGCCATATCACAGTATCTGGATTGGGGCCTGGAGCAAAAGAGATCCAGACTATATCTTGCATGTACTGTATAATCTTCTTTTTTGGGAAAAGGATAAAATCTTAATTGGACATTATGGTTTTTTTCCCTCTACATAACCCTAAGGGCTGTATGTCTGTGGAGATTCTCAGTCATCCAGGTCATGGTTGTCCAAAGGTGCTTTTTCAGGAGGCAACTGGACTTTCTTGTATTTTCTTTGAAGATGTTTCACTTCTCATTCAAGAAGCTTCTTCAGCTCTGACAGGATAGTGGGGAATGGAAGGATTTATATTCCTTGCAGATAGCTGGTCATTTGCATCCTTTTAAAGTGCTTCAATGACATCCAAGTCATTGAAGCACTTGGAGATTTATCTGGAGTCACCTGAGTAGTTCCTGGTTCCTGTAGTCTGCAATTTTTTTATAGCTATCCTAAAAGCTGTAATGCTGGAAAAGATAGGAGAAAAAAAAGAAGAAGTGGATGTTCTGAAGCAAAGTGGATGGACTCATGTACAGTGGCCATAAATGCACCATTGGAAAATCTGAAAGAAGTCGCTAGGAATAAAAAATGGCCTGATGGCATATAGTTAATCATCACTCCAAATGATCAGCTTTTGAAATCTCTCCCCATATTTGTTTCCTCAAGGATCAACCATATTTTTCTTCCTTTATTGGGCATAGTCCAACAGCAGAATGAAGTGGGAATCTCTTTAATCTCATTTAACTGGATCTATACGTAGCAGAGATATCGCAAGTGCAGAATTTGTACTTCTTTAAAACTCCTATTATTTAACTTGATTAATGAGCAAATGGGGAATATCTATATGATTGGACTTTCTCACACTGGTCCTATTCTGATTATGGCCAATGTAATTGTAATCGAATTCTATGAAATTAAATGTCATCTATTAAAGCCATGTATGAGGCACTCTCTTCATTTGGATGAGAAAAAGATAAAAAGGAAAACCAGTACTAAGCAATTCTGTCTTTCAGGTTGCCTTCAGAGGTTGTGGCTGCTCCATCACTGGAGGCTTTTAAGAAGAGACTGGACAACCACTTGTCTGGAATGGTATAAGGGTACCCTGCTTGAGCAGAGGATTGGAGTAGCAGACCTTCAAGATCCCTTCCAACTTAGTTATTCTATCCCCTTTGAGCCTCAAATGGTTGTCTTTGTAGATACTACAAATAGCATGCAAAAAAAAAATTGTTGGATAAGCAAAAAAAAAGGAAACCCAAAAAGTCTGCAGAAAGCTTTTTACTGCCTTCCTCTTGCTCTTGAAGAACATTGTACAGACTGCTAAAGGGTCTTCCTGCTTCAGAGAATGTGTAGAGCTGATAAACACTGGAGGTGAAAGTGTAATTAGAAGATGCAAAGCAAAAGGTTATGGAGTTAAAGCCATTTCAATTCCTTCCGTCTGAGAAGATTAAGGAAATCACACAGAATTGTTCAAAAAGTTTTTAAGAGGAGAAGATTAGCCTGGGCACTTGACTTGTTTCTCTTCAATTTATTTAGTGGCATGAAATTACTGGTTCCTTTTCTTTGAGAATTGGTCCAATGTCAACAACACTCTAATAGACAGGAACATGCTTTGCTTTCTTTCATCTTTTACCATTTTGATTTTCCTGACTCAGAGGGGATGATCTGACAGATCGTTTAATAGTGTGCTTCCTCATTTTCTGGCAGCAGCATCAGGAGGGGCAACTTGCAGTGTTTTCTTCCATTCAGCTCTGCTGCCTAGCCTCAAAGAATGTGACTATTATGGCAGGTTGAGTGATTAAAACCCTGTGAAATAAATCAAAGAAGGACTGACTTCCTGTTCTATATAAGCAAGTTTCTTAAGATCAATCCTTGATATATTTCTGTATCCTCTCTGTCATCTTTAAGTTAGTGCTCCACATGCTGGCCTATTTAGTGTGCTATAAGCAATAAATTGTTTGAGAACTCACAAGGGTTCATAATGGATCCATGGTGCTCATTCATCTGTCTAAACAAGTGATTTCCATGCATCAAAAAACTTTACTGCTCTTTTGCTAAAAATGAAAACAAAAAGAAGCTCAAAATCATGATGTTTTATAATTTCTGCTATTTTCCATTGCTTGCCCTTGTGGAGAAACATTGACATTGTAGTTGATTTATCTTTCGGTAAACTACTGATGATTTTTTTCATTAGATAATGATATCATGGCAATAATAATGATTAGAAATTAGAGACTATTCTAATTTGGGGTATAGATTTAGGCAGAGGTTTGTTCTCGGAGCTTGCTGCTTGGCTCCTGGACATTTCATTACCAAACTAGGTAACATCTTCAGGTGGGGGTTGGGTGAAGTGTCTTGTTCATTTAAATAGGTTCTGTGGTCGGGTGGTCTTGTGACTGATTGAATCACAAGTCTGATTGAGTCACAGAACTGATTGAATCACAAGACTGGTTGAACAAGGCAGTTTACCCAAAACCCTGCTGAAGATGTTACCTAGTTTGGAAATGGTTTGGAAGCCAAGCAGCAAGCTTGGATAACAAGCCTCTGCCTAAATAATAATGGTTTTCCTTGACATTGTTGACAAACAAATGTTTTTGATATGAAGGAATTAATTATTTTTCAAACAAAATCAGTTTAATTCTTGGTTATGATGTTTTTTCTAAGTTTTATTTCTTTATGGTGCCATAATCTTATTTCATTTTGAAAACCTTATTCTGTGTGTATCACTCTGTTTTTAGAAGATAGGACATCATTTTAATGATATAAATGAAAGATTCCTTTAAAGCTAACTTTTAGGAATGGATACACAGATACATAGATTTAAAAGGGTACTTGATTCCAAAATTATTCTGGGCAGCTGATCATGATCTGTCTATATTATACTAAAAACTCTCATTATCATCATATCTAACTGGGCAAAACAGTGCATCATAGAGCAACAATTTTTAAACCAAGGTACTTCAAATCAGCTAACTTACAGAATATGTCCATTTTGTCCATCATTCCCAAGGAAATGAAATTTGTGAAAATTGTGGCTGCTTCAATGCTAGTGGCTACTGCTTGGTTGCTTCTGTTGTGGTCACTTTATCTTCATTTTCAACATTCCATGTCAATTTCCCAGCCAGTCTCGCAATCCTGTCCTCCTTCCCCCACCCAGTAGCAGTCACTTATCTACCTACTGGGAAGGGAAGGGAAGAAGGAAGCCCACACACACCCTTCTTGGCCTATGCCACCTCCACCCCCAACATTCCCCTGACCTGTGCTGCCACCTGTTTACTTTCCTTGGCCTGTGCAGCTGACCCATGCAGCACTTTTGCATACCCTCATACACCTCCCCCACCCCATATTACCACTCAACACCTTCCTTGACTTATCACTGTCACTGCGTTATTTTATTTACCAGCTGAGCTCATTATTTCTGGACTGTCAGACCCTCCGTAGCTTGACAACTTCTTATCAGTAAGCTACGTGTTTCCGCATCCACCCACATCCACCCACATTCCTTCACTTGCTTCACACACTCTTTCCTTTGTTCTCCTGCCAGCAAGGTCCGGCTTGGACCGGCAGGAGACCTCGCTTGCCAAAATGTAACAATTAACTTTTCTTAGTTAGTGAGGTGTTTTATTTTCTTTATAACAAATAAATGAGTTTTATTAGAAACCTTTCTCGCGTTTCTTTTCAGATTATTGCAACAAGGAATAAGCCACGATTCATCTCCTCTAATCTAAACCAGGGTAATTAGTCCCAGAGCCAAACATGGGATTAATAAATGCCCTGACATCTGGTAGCAGATCGGACGGTTTGATTTATGGCTTTTTCCTTGTTTTGTTACTTCTGATAAGAGCGCATAGGCAATTAGTTTTTAGCTACTGAGGTACGCTAATTATATTGCTGAGATGCCGAAACAGAAGTAAAACAAATACAAAATGTATTTTGCTGAGAAGGTGGCAGAAAGGAGGTTTCCAGATTTCCAGCCCCTTACTACAGCCACATGCCTGGAACGAGAAGAAGCCGTGGGAACAGAAATGGAGGGAGATAAGACAGAAGCTGTTTTTGAAGATGATGATTTACGACTGAGGTCAGTAACATTTTCTTCTGATCTTCCAAGCTCTGAAAAAGTCTTCCCAGAACCTTCTGAATTTGTAATGCTCGATGCAAGGCTAAAGCACACTGCTGAGCAAAATTCCTCCCACGCAGAGAGAGAAACAATTCATTATTCTCCTCGAAGCTCGAAGCTCACCCTGGATGAGCTGGCTATGAAAGCCTATCGTGACCGTATAAAACTCTATGAACAGCAGCTATCCCAGGCAAAAATGGCTATATCTATGCTTGAGCAAGATAAGGAAGATAATTTAAGATTTTCAAAAAGCGCCATATTGCCTTCTTCTCCGGAGCCAAAGACACTCCCCCTGGTGGATTTTGTGTCAGGCCAATTAAGGCAAAGAGCACTGCATACGTCACATGAAAGTCTCCCTGATCAAGTTACACATGTCTTACATAACCACTCCTACTCTAAAGCATACAATGCCACGTATGCAAAGCTGCCCAAAGGTGCAGCACCATCTGCTGGCGAAAGTAATTTACTACAGGAAGCTGAAATGCCACAAGTGTTTCCACAGGCCCAAACTCAAACACCCCCTGGCGGTGTTGGTGTCCTTTTAGATGGAACACAGCAAAGGCAAATGACTGCATCTCCAGCAGGTCATGCCAATATTGCAGGTCAAGCACAAATGGCAACTGGAATACAGCAGATTCCAGTGCATCAGCCACAGCAGCTACAAATGCCTGCGTATGTGCCCCAGCCACAAGTGCAAATAGGGCCACCTCCTGGCCCACCTCCAATGGCACAACCAAGACCATTTTTAGGTCCACAACAGGCACAGCAAATACCACAGGCATTCCTGCCAGCACAGCCAGCACACCAAGTGCAGGCTCCTTACCAGGCATTCTCTGTCTCTCCACTAACTGGTGAGTCAAAACTAAAAATGTCAGGACACAATTACAAAGCCTGGGTCAGTGAGATTACACTATTGCTTCTTAGAGAAGGCACCCATTGTATGGTATTTAACCCACCTGCTCCACCTTGGAATTTTGCAATACGAGATCTAGAGATAAGAGCTCGCACAACATTATTGATGTCCATGGATACTGAACTGCAGGTCACTTTTCCACCAAATACAACAGCCCGACAAATTTGGGCTGAATTGGAAAATTGCTACAGGCCTATCTCAATTGAATCTTCATGTTTACTCATGTCTGAACTCCATGGTTCGAGATTGAAACCTGGTGAACAAATTGGAGGACATTTGACCAAACTGAAAGGTCTGAGAACAGAATTGAGAGAAAGAGGCCATAACATTGAAGATATTCAAATGATCAGCAGCATCATTAACTCTTTGAATTATGAATGGAAAGATGCTGTTACAAAAATTAACCAAGTCCCAATTGCTCAACGCACAGTGGACAATGTTTGTAGACTTTTAATTGAAGAAGAGGCATTCATGCTGGCCACACCACACTTGAGAGGACCACCCGCATCAAGAGCTCCAGCTAGGCGCCCCTTCCGAGGAAGGACCTACGCTCCAAGGATGCCAAGATTCTACACCTGTGATCGTGTAGGACATGCCACCCGGGATTGTCCCCAACGAGTTCCAGCTCCTGTCACATACCAGCCCAGAGGAACAGATTCCAGAGGCAGAGGCAGAGGCGGAAGACAAGGTCGTCGTGGTCCCAGGCGTGATCCACAAACTCCACTCGCCACATTGGCTTTAACCAATGATCCACAACCTCAGCCAGAGTATGACAGACGACTCCTGTGGACTTTGGACAGTGGTGCAGCATTGCATGTTACCTACAGAAAGGAACTTTTCACAGAGATGCATGAGCCTGAACCTGAGCTACGTGAACTTTTTCAAATCATCCTTGTCAGGTCAAAGGAAAAGGAACTGTTTATGTTGAAGAGCTCGATGCATTCATTCCTGATGTTTATTACATACCAACAGCAACCTGTAATTTGCTTAGTCAGTGTCACTTGTCTAGAATGTTAAAGTTCCAAGTTCACCACCTTGAAAAAGCAAGTTACATAGTTAAAGATGGAGATATTGTTGCTGAAACCATATTAATTGGTGGTGTTTATTACTTAAAGCCAAAGCCTAAAACACAAACACAGGCAAGTATGCAAACTCCAAAAGCGGAACGCACAGGCCCAGAGAGAGATGCTCCAGAGAGAGATCCTGTTGCTATTCCTAAGGCTCCTAAAGCCAACAAAAATAGAATTGGTAAACAGGTTGCTCAGAGCAAGCCTGAGGTTCCGCATAAAAATGTCAATGTTGAGAATTCACTAACTGGTAAACCTTTGCATTCCAGGTGTATCCACAAATGGCATAGAAGATTGGGGCATGCCAGTTTCCGTGTTCTTAGGAAGATGCCGGAGTTCGCAAAAGGTTTGGATCTAAAGGGGTGTAAGGTGTTTTTGGATTGTGCTGTATGCAAGAAGGCCAAATCCACAGCAACAGCCATTCCCAAATGCGCTACACGCCTGTCAACACACATTTTTGATTTGGTTCACATTGACATAGTTGGTCCTTTCCCGCCATCATTTGGTGGTAGAAAATATTTTCTAACAATTGTTGATAATTATTCTAGATATGGATATGTATATCCTATGAAAGAAAAATCAGAGACTTTTCAGATCTTTAAAGACTTTGCAACCCTTGTTTCTACCCAACACCAAGTTCGCATCGCTAGAATCCAGAGTGATCGTGGTGCCGAGTTCATGTCTCAGCGTTTCCAGGACTGGATGCGTAAGAATGGAATTATTCATCAGACTTCGGCCCCTGACATACCGGCTCACAACAGAGAGGTACTGCAAACCATGATGCGTTGTCTCCTAGAAGACACCAACCTTGGTAAGATATACTGGGGTGAAGCTATCAAGTATGCAAATTACATTGTCAACCGTACTTGGAGCAGTGTAACAAATCAGACTCCTTTCTTCATGTTGTATGGCTACAAGCCCAATCTTAAAAACATCCATATTTTTGGTTCATACGCTATGGTGAACATTCCCTTAGCTCAAAGAAGAAAAGGAGGTCCAGCAGCAAAGAGACTGAGATTTATGGGTATTGATGATAACTCAAAATGGAGCAGATTTATTGACTCTAAACATGCAATTGTGATTTCCCAATCTGCTAATTTTGAGGAAGATATTGACTGGTCCAGGATTCATTCCAATGATCCTGGAGTTTATTTTCCTAGAGATGATACTGCTGATGCCACGCAGATTGATGACCAAGATTCCACTGATTCTTCTCAACCCGATGTTCCGTCTTCGCAAGCCGCGGATGCTGACGCTAGCGACGAAAGTGAGGATGAGGACGAAGCAGAAGAAGACTGGACAGTTGTCCCGAGACGTTCCAAGAGGGCCACAAAAGGAATCCCTCCACAACGATATTCTTGGCAACTGACAAAAGCACCCTTGCCTTTGATTTGCAATGTTACACTTCCACCTGATAATTTCACACAAATCAAGCAGCTCCCTGATTCAGAGCAAGACAAATGGTATGAAGCAATGCAGGTTGAAATGGACAGTCTAAAGAAACTTAAAGTATTTACACCTGCAAAACCTCCAGCAAACAAAAAGGTCATTGGCACTCGATGGGTCTACAGAATCAAAAAGAAACCAAATGGTGAGTCATTGTACAAGGCCAGACTTGTAGCTCAGGGTTTCGCTCAACGTTATCCTGAGGACTACACAAATACTTACTCACCGACAGTCAGAACTGAGAGTGTAAAAATTGCTTTAGCAACTGCAACTATCCTTGGTTTAGAAGTTTTCCAATTTGATGTTGACACGGCTTATCTACATGCAGACCTAGACGAAGAGATCTATGTGAGAAGTCCTCCAGGATTCCGACAGCAAGAAGGGGATACCTGGTTCCTAAACAAAAGTCTCTATGGTCTGAAACAATCTGGTTTAATGTGGTACTTATGTCTTACTGACAAACTAAATTCAATGGGCTTTATTAAGTCCGAAACTGATGAGTGCGTGTTCACAAAAAGATCTAACAATGCATATGAGATAGTTCTTGTTTATGTTGATGATATTGTTTATATTGGTCCAAATAAGCAAATGAGTGAAATTTTTGCCAAAGCTTTGCAGAGATACTTCACATTGAAATCATTAGGTCACATTAGCACTTATTTAGGTGTTCAGATTGAAAAAACACAGAAGGGGTTTAGTCTTTCACAAGAAGATAAAATTGAACAAGTTTTGCATCATTGCAACATGAAAGATGCTAACACAACAAAGACACCCATGCAAACAGATTTTCACAATTTGACACAAGAAGCAAGTCCTGAGTTCGAGGATCAAACACTTTATCGTTCAGTCATAGGGTCACTGTTATACATTAGTAGTTGGACCAGACCCGACATTGCACTTAGTGTTAATCTCTTATCACGACACGTAGGTAAGGCAAAACAGTTTCACTGGACATGTATTAAGAAATTATTGAGATACCTAAAATACACCAAACATTTGAAGTTATTGTTAGAACCAACACATACTGATTATGCAGAATTATGTTGTTATGCAGATTCTGATTGGGCAAGTGATAAGAAATCACATAAAAGTACTTCAGGTTATATGATGTTCTTAAATGGATGTCCTGTTTATTGGCAAGTACGTAAACAGAATTTTGTTTCTTGTTCATCTACTGAAGCTGAATATGCTTGTGTTTCAGATGCATGTAATTCTCTAACTTGGTTTGATGCTTTAGTCACAGATATCTGGACACACCCGATCCGACCGATCACCGTGATGGAAGACAATGAATCGGTGGTTTATATTTCTGAATCACATTTTACAGGTTCTAGGTCCAGACACATTGACATTCGTTACCAAAACATAAAACATTTAGTGAAAAAAGGTTTTGTCAAAATGCAATATGTATCTACACATGATCAAATTGCTGATATGCTCAACAAACCACTTCCAGCAGCTCAACACGAGTATCTGCGCGAGAAGATGTGCCTTATTTGATGATGAACTGATATTCGCTCAACTGGCAAAGAAGGGGAATGTCACTGCGTTATTTTATTTACCAGCTGAGCTCATTATTTCTGGACTGTCAGACCCTCCGTAGCTTGACAACTTCTTATCAGTAAGCTACGTGTTTCCGCATCCACCCACATCCACCCACATTCCTTCACTTGCTTCACACACTCTTTCCTTTGTTCTCCTGCCAGCAAGGTCCGGCTTGGACCGGCAGGAGACCTCGCTTGCCAAAATGTAACAATTAACTTTTCTTAGTTAGTGAGGTGTTTTATTTTCTTTATAACAAATAAATGAGTTTTATTAGAAACCTTTCTCGCGTTTCTTTTCAGATTATTGCAACAAGGAATAAGCCATGATTCATCTCCTCTAATCTAAACCAGGGTAATTAGTCCCAGAGCCAAACATGGGATTAATAAATGCCCTGACATGCAGTACTTCTTGTGTGCTTCCTTCCCAATTTGTGCCACTTCCCATATTCCTTCCCCAACCCCAACTCCTACCTAATGGAACTGAAAAGTCCTCTAGTAGTCAGAATTTGTCTTCTTGATCACAGTGGAATAATTAAAGCCAGTGACAGAAGATTTAGCTGAGGGAGTGAGGCAAAGCACATTTCTTTAATTAATGACATTTATTATTTAAAATTAACTGCCCTTCTTCCCCTTTAATAAGTTTCCTTTTGCCTTAATTGTTTCTGATCAGCATGTTCTTTTCTATCTTCCTGACACACACAGTCAGCTCTGTCAGAGATGTCAGGCATTTCTCTCCAGTGCAAAAGCCTGAAAACAGACGCTAATGCTATTTCCTCTCTCTCTTCAAATGGCCTGCTATTTAGAAATGATATAGTCTCTCCTCCCGAGATGCCATCAGAATAATTTGGACAATGATTGCAAAGTCAAGGCTGATCAAGTGATTTCACTCCAAAATAATTTTCCCTTAGCTGAAGTGAGAAAGCTTACAAGTGTGACCATGGAACTGCATTCTCTCTGGCCCCGTTCAGCCAATGAGGAGAAGACCATCCTGTTGGCAAACTATTTTAATTCATCTGCAGCAATTTAATTATGTTTCACTGCAAAGCCACCTGTGACCTGCTACTGACTAATAAAATTCTCTCCAGAAGAGCATACGTCTGAGGAGAGGACAGTTTATCCTTGGAGGGCAGTGAGAGGAAGATGGAATTATTTAGATATTTACACCAAGATGTAATTTTTTATTTTTATTTTTATTTTTGCTCTTTACTGAGAGCACATTTGTCAGTCTTCCTGTGTATTTCACAGCATGGCTTCACTTTTCTTTTTAATGAAGAAAAAGGTATCTGGCTTATTTCATTGATTTTGAATGGTCTTAAAATGTTGGGAGCATAAATTAAAAAGCATTCATAAACAAAGGAATAGCTGGAAGCTAGATGCAATATTAATTGGATGAATGCAGTGATCACATATGTTGTTATGAAAACACAAGACCACAGGGGTTGGTGTGAAGGAGGGAGGGAGGAAGGGAGGAAGAGAGGGAAAGGGTTTGGCCTTGTTCCTTTACTATTGTAATCATTCTAGAAGTTCTTCTAGTGAAATTAACCATTTTAATTTTGAAAGAATGTTCTATTGCTTCCACAACTTGTGGCAAAACTTCCAAGCATGATGGAAATCATGATACGTGTCTTCCCTTGATTCACCTTGAATACTGCTGAATATACAAGGTCTATAATTCTCAACATTCTTATGCCTTGAAGGCTTTAGAAAAAATAGGAGAGGGGAGTAAAGATTCCTAGAAACCTAATTATAAGGAACTGTGCTGCACTGAACATATAATTAATTTCACAAGGATGAGTCCTTTTGCTTTTATCTGTTTTTGGATCACAATCACATGATTGTGGGGACATTGTAATGGTCAGAAATCCAAGAAATTCATAGCTGTCCCTTATTTAAGCACCCTCATAACTTTGAATAGTTTCACATTAAATGGTCATAGTCTAAGGCAGGGGTGCTATTCAGCAGGTTCTGACAGGTTCTGGAGAACTGGTAGTGGAAATTTTGAGTAGTTTGGAGAACCGGCAAATACTATCTCTGGCTGGCCCCAGAGTGGGGAGAGAATGGAGATTTTGCAGTATCCTTCCCCTGTAGTAAGGTGGGAATGGAGATTTTTGCAGTATCCTTCCCCTGCCATGCCCACCAAGCCACATCACACCACACCCACCAAGCCACGCCCACAGAACCAGTAGTAAAAGAAATTCGAATTCCACCACTGGTCTAAGAATTACCTGCATAACAGAATGATGGAACTAATGCAAACAATGATTACCAAAAGAGTATTTCAAAGAGTATTAAATTCATGACCTACAAGTTCCTTCCAACTCTGATATTATTTTTAAAGAAACAAATTAAAATAGTTATTTTGCATCTAGTTTCCATGGTCTTTATGTTTTTTTCCCTAAATGAACCTGGTTTTCTTGGTATTTTTGTTTCTGTGGATCTGTGTTTAACCTGGTATTTAATCCACTCAGGAAAATTGCTATCGCCTCTCAGGAAAGAAAAACACAGGATAAGACAAAATGGAACAGCTTTGTTCTCTTTTTTTGAGATCATTTGAGAGGGACATTTTTCTGCTTCTGAAAAATTAGAAGGTTTATTTTCAGTTTTTTGAGTCAGAATTTGATTTTACCAGATATTAATGGTCTCAGCTCACTATGGAGATTGGCAGTTTTTAGATATACAATCAGATTTATGTTTTCACTTAACTCCAATATCCAACTTTACCCCCAATATCCTCAGGTTTTTCCTCAAAACCTGAATTTTTGATTAAAAGTATTGTCAATATATTCATCAAGAATACTTTCAAATCATTGTTATGATAACATAATAGCCAAATTATGCTGAAGAACATTGTCATTATGATTGGAATGTTCCTAATCAACAGCCTTATCATGGTATGCAGTGTTTTACAGCACTCTCTGGATGATATATAATATCAGCATATCCCCAACAATATGGCTCCTCATTTTAATGAGCTCAGATAGATAGAAGGCTGAGTCAATCTGGAGTCCGCCAGGATTGAACTCCAGTTTTTTGGTAGAGTTAGCCTGCAATACTGCATTGTAACCACTGAGCCACCAGGATATTTCACAAATATTTACAGTAATTAATTAATTAAAAATCTTCCCATGATTTAGAATGAAGTCTTATGGAATCTCTCTTCTTAACAGATAATTCTCTACATTAATTAATTAATGTAGAGAATTATCTGTTAAGAAGAGGGATTCCATAAGACTTCATTCTAAATCATGGGACAATTTTTTTTATGGACTTATTTTGAAGGAAAAAAAGTCTTATAGTGTCCTGAATTTTATACATTGCAAATCTTCCGCTCTATTATCTAGAGAATATTTCTCTAGACCAAGCTTTTTTAGAAGTAACAGATGAAGGGAAGAAAACTGATGAAAGAGAAATAAGGGACTGGCTGCACTAGTTTATTTGAGGTGGCAAAGTATCTAAAATGCAAACTTGGAATGGAATTTCCTAACCTATAGTTATACCAATGAATTTTGCCATGGAGAGTGAACTTGAGTTTGCTGAGTAGAATGGGTGCATGCTAGCAAATTGAGTGCAGAAGAAGATGACTTTATACTAAGTCAATGCATATCTGAAGTTCTCACAGTCCTATATAGTAAGAGATTAAGCCACTCCTGATGAATGGTGTTATGTCCGGACGGCAAGCACGAGTGGCCAAGAGAACAGCCGATTGGTCTAAACGCCGGCAGGCAGCCGGCGGGAAATTGGCAGCTCCTGATTGGCCCAGCCTCTAACAGCTGAAGTATAAAAGAGCTGTCTGTGTCTCAAAACCTTGCTCGTTATCCAAGGTAGTTAGCTAATCAGAGCGAGTCACTGTTAGCTGTTATTGTTAGCCAATAAACATGTTGTGAAGTGTTTATCCTGCCTCGCCTCCCTTCTTTAGCCTTTGTTCCATGAACAGAACAACTGGCGATGAAGGATTGGGATTACTCTGAGGCGGCAGGTCGAGTGAAGCCACTACAAGAGCTGAAGCACTGAGCTGAGCCACAGCAACGAGACATTGCAAATTCTAAGGTCTGACGCTGTTCTTCAGGAAGATGTCCACCCTATCTACATTCGCCCTTTCAACCAGGCAGTGGAGACCTGGGATTCCTTCTTCGACCATTTTAACTGTTTCCTGGTCGCAAATGACTATAAAAGTCTGCCAGGGGATAGGAAGTTAGCTGTTTTCCTCAGTGTCTGTGGGCATGATATGTTCGAGACAGCTAGGGCACTATTAGCACCTCAGACAGTCCATAATGTGCCCTGGAAGACACTGCTAGCCATTTTAAAAGGCCACTATGCCCCTCTACCCTCAAGAGTTGCTAGACGTTTTGCATTTCGGCACCGTTTTCAGGCAGAAGGGGAAACTATTAATCAATACATGGCAGCCTTAAGGGCAGCCGCTTTGTATTGTGACTTTAGAGATTACTTAGAAGATATCCTTTTGGACCAGTTTATATGTGGGGTCAGGGATATCCGCTTACAGCGTCGCTTATTAGCTAGAACGGATATTACGTTGCAAACAGCTATAGATGAGGCTAGAGCCTCCAAATTATCAGTTAAATCAGCTACCGAGATAAGGCAGAACCTCAGCCCACAAGTTGCCCAGAAAACTACCATGGTTCACCATGAGGAAACTGAGGTCGAGTCTGACCAGCTGTCAGAGGGCGAGGAAGATGTAAGTCGCTTACAAACGACCCGAAAGAAAGGTGGGAATTCTGAGGGATTGAGGACTCAAGCCCCATGTGCAGGGTGCGGAGGGAATCATTCCCGTTCCTCATGCAGATTCAAAAACGCTGACTGCAGACGATGTGGTAAAAAAGGCCACCTTGCTAGGTTTGTAAAGCTAGCCAACCGGCTAATAACAGTAATAATAATAATAATAATAATTATAACAGTCTTCCTAGACCTAGCTGAAATTACCAACCCCGAAACAGGCAGAGTAGGAGGGAAGAAGAATGTTTTAATATTTACAAGGGTGCCTGCCACCCTGAAACAGTTATAGGCCAGTCAAAATCGGACTTGAGGAAAAAAAATTTCCTCACAGTTCTCTTAGAGGGTAAACCTTGTAGAATGGAAGTGGACATTGGCTCTTCTGTGTCAATAATTTCGTGGAGCACTCTTAAACGACTGGTGCCCTCGATGTCTAGGAAGCGTTTATCCTTTTGTACATTTAGGCTTCATGACTACCAAGGTAATCACATTCCGGTTTTGGGATCCGGGAGATTTGGAATCAAGTACAAGGGTTTCAGTGGCTGCCTTAATTTAATTGTTGTTGATGGCGCACTTCCAAGTTTATTAGGATTAGAGTGGTTTGACGCTTTAGGGTTAGCTATTACAGGTATTCATGCAACTTCCTCTATTGCATTTTCTGATTTGTTCACGGAGTTCTCTGATGTATTTAGTGAGGGTCTTGGCAAATATACAGGTACCCCCATATCCTTTAATTTGGATCCCAAAATCGCCCCCATCCACCTTAAGCCACGGAGAGTGCCTTTGGCACTCCGTGCTCAAGTCGATAAGGAGATTGATAGACTTATAGCGCAGGGAATATTAGAGCAGGTAGATCATGCTCGGTGGGAGACGCCTATTGTCACCCCGATAAAATCTGATGGTTCTGTCCGCATCTGCGTGGACTACAAGGCGACAATAAATAAGGCTTTACAGGCTCACCCCTACCCTGTTCCGGTGGTACATCACCTCCTCCATTCGTTGGGCCGTGGCTCAATTTTCGCTAAATTGGATATGGAGCAAGCCTATCAACAACTGGAAGTGGACGCAGCTACTGCAGAGGCCCAGACGATTGTCACTCACAGGGGTGCCTTCCGTTGTAGATGACTGCAATTTGGGGTCTGTGTCACCCCAGGCATTTTTCAATGCCTCATGGAAAGGCTGCTGCATGGATTGCCAGGAGTAATTCCTTACTTCGACGACGTTTTCGTCTCTGCCATGTCAGAAGCTGACCTTGCCAGCCATCTCCGTGCCATGTTATCCCGTTTCCGGCAAGCAGGACTCAAACTCAAGCCCAACAAATGCAAAATGGGAGTGCCTAAGGTAGAGTTCTTGGGCTACCTCGTTGATGCCGCCGGGTTGCATCCTATGCCTGCAAAGGTACAAGCTATCCAGAGTGCCCCAGCGCCTACTGGCAGAGCCGAATTACAAGCCTTCCTGGGGCTTTTAAACTTTTATAATATGTTCTTGCAGCACAAAGCAACTGTCACAGAGCCCCTTCACCACCTTCTTGATAAATCAACACTGTGGACCTGGGGACGCAAGGAGGCCGATGCTTTCCGGGCTGTGAAACGACTCCTCACTTCGGATTCTGTATTGGTGCAGTATGACAGCGAACTCCCATTGACTCTGACTTGTGATGCGTCACCTTACGGGGTAGGGGCCGTTTTGAGCCATCAGCTACCTAATGGGACTGAAGCCCCCATCGCTTATTACTCCAGAACTCTCTCTGCCGCTGAACGTAATTACAGGCACATTGACAAAGAGGCGTTGGCCATCGTGGCTGGCATTAAACGTTTCCATGATTATTTATATGGCTGTTCTTTTCACATTTTCACAGATCACAAGCCATTGTTAGGAATTCTGGCCGGCGATCGTCAGTTTCTGCAGATCCTGTCCCCCCGGATGACCAGGTGGGTTGTATTCCTGGTGGCCTACAATTATAGCCTGGCCCACCGCCCGGGTAAGGACTTGGGTAATGCTGACACCCTCAGCAGTTGCCCCCTTCCTGATCCTGTCGACGACCCTGCTCTGGCCTCATCTATTCTACAGATTGATGACCAACAGAGTCCAGTGTCTGCCGCTGACATCGCTTGGTACACCACCAAAGACAAAATCTTACGAGAAGTCCTGGACTGGGTGAGAAGGGGATGGCCCCTAGGGCAAATCAACTCTGAGTTTCTCCCATACAAAACTCGGCAACATGAGCTTTCCACGTTGCGGGGCTGCCTGTTGTGGGGCACCAGGGTGGTTGTTCCTGTAGAGCTAAGGCGGCAAGTCCTGGACACTTTGCATAATGACCATCCAGGAGTGGCCCGAATGAAGGCTTTAGGCCGCAGTTACCTATGGTGGCCCAAGTTAGATGAAGCGATCGCGAACTGGGTCGCCGATTGCCAGCAGTGCCAGCATACTAGCTCAGCCCCTCCGAAGGCTCCAGTTAGGGAATGGGAGTTACCAAGGGCCCCCTGATCCCGGGTCCACTTGGATTTTGCAGGCCCCTTCTAAGGCCATACCTTTATGATCATAGTTGACGTCTATTCTAAGTGGGTTGAGTTGGTGGCAATGGCCTCAACCACAGTGGAGGCAGTAGTCAGGGCACTCAGGAGGGTATTCGCTACCCATGGCCTACCAGATTTGATTGTAACGGACAATGGGCCCCAATTAATGTCAGCCACATTCCAAACTTATTTAGCAAGACATGGCATTAGGCATGTCACGGTAGCTCCGTTCCGGCCGGCTGGAAATGGCCTTGCTGAGAGGGCCGTGCGATCGGCCAAGGAGGCCCTAGCTAAATTGGGGCCTGGGGATTGGCATACTAAGTTAGCTACCTATTTGTTAGCGTAGCACGTGACCCCATGCCTGACGACAAACTGTAGCCCAGCTGAGTTGTTAATGGGCCGCCGGTTGAGAACTGACTTGGACCGTTTACACCCTGACTATGTTCCTGAAAAGCCCCTGGATTCAAGTGGCGGAGCCCGTTCCTTCCAAGAGGGGGAGTGGGTGTATGCCCAAAATTATGGGGGGGATCCCCGTTGAGTGCCGGGCCAGAGTATTGAGGTTACGGGGCCACAGTCATACAGAGTTCAGCTAGGAGACGGCCGTACCTGGCGGAGGCACGTGGACCAGCTGCGCCGCCGCCAGTTGCCCCCACAAGGGACGATCACGGACGAAGCCCTATCCAGGTTAGTCATACTGAGTTCTGCCAGAGCCTCATCTCCCGAAAGCAAGTCACCTCCTGAGGCTCAAACCGACAACGAGGAGTCCGCAGACTTACCCGTTGTTACTGCACCCACGTTGCCGTTCGAAGCACCATCCGAAGCTGAACTGCAGTCTCCAGGAGTTCCAGAGGCACCAGGCATGGGTCCTCCTACTGCAGCAGTCTCCGAGGGGCCACGCAGATCAGGGAGGACCAGAAGACGCCCGGCTTACCTCGCTGAGTACGTTTGTGCCATCCAGGAAGAAAGGGGTGTTACGTCCAGACGGCAAGCAATAAACATGTTGTGAAGTGTTTATCCTGCCTCGCCTCCCTTCTTTAGCCTTTGTTCCATGAACAGAACAAATACTATACAATTAGAGTAATTCATGTACCAAGTTTTCCTATTGTGTCTTTCTCAAGACAATGATTAGACTTCCAGAGCAAAATACAGTGGTATCTTGGTATTCATCATTAATTGGTTATGGGAAGTGTGACAAGTACTAAAAATCATGAGTTCCAAACAACCATGTGATTTACCATGTGACCCTTCATTTAAGCTGGGAAGAACTTCCAGTCTACTCTCTACTGCCATCCCCTTTTCCTATGTCATCAACCTTCCCAGCATGGCCAACTTCCTGTTCACCCTCTACAGCTGCCCCTACTTCCTTTTGCAGTGACCTTCCCAGCACGGTCAACTTCCTGTCCATTCTTCACAGCTGTTCCTTCTTCCTATTGCAGTGTATTGAATATCAAACAAATGATGAGTACTGGGACAACTTTTTCATATCAAAATGCATCATCAAATTTGACAAGTTTTGAAGCAGTCAACTACGAGGCACCACTATAGAATTAAGTAGAAAAGGAAGTGTTAATAGACAATTTCTGCGGGTAGCAGTTAGGTAGGAACTAAGCTACCTCAAAACTGCATTCGCACAAATTACAGGATAAACATATTTTCAGAGTTCCCATAATTGATTTAATAGTTAGTCAACCAAATGGGCTGGGTTCATACAACATGTTAAGACAGAAAAGTGTAAATAAGAAAAAAATGAACATTATGTGTCACAATTTACTGCTTAGATAAGCAGTAAATAATTTACTGCAAAGATAAGAGTAACAGTTAATAATAAAATAACAAATACAAAACAATACAAATACAAATAATAAATAAATATAAATTAAAATTAAAATTAAATAAAAATAATGTCAGGGTTCCAAGTAACACCTCCTATGAAAGAAGACTCCAAGGCTAGAAGTTCCTCAAAGTTCAATTTTATTAGAGATGTCATATTGGCACATCTGGGAAAACCCAACTCTGAAAGCTTCCAGGTTTTCCCCACCCAAAAGAAAGTTCAAGTCCAAGTCCATGTCCCTGCCCCAGCACCCACATGTCCATCACATGGTCCAATCAAAGTACCGTCCCAACTGGAGATGCCTCCCAGGCATATCACTCCAGGTGCAGGTCAGGATGTCCTTGACTCTCAGAGAAAAGAATGTTATTATGGCACTAAATGTGGCAGCCATGAATATCCAAAGTTAAAGACGGCTTCTAGGACTGACAAATTTAATTAAAATTAAATAAAAGTAAATAAAAATTAAATTAAAACAAATTAAAACTAAATAAAAATAAAATAATAAAAAGTTAAATAAAAAAATTAGCTCCCAAGTTAAATATTTCAAAGTAATTTACCCTTCTATTTATGGTACACATTTATATATCTTTGTGTGCATGGTTTGGCCTGGTTTTTTTCCTAGTTGTAATTACTGTATTTCCTCTTGGCTTTTCACTGCATTTCTAGCATTACAAAATTGTTTCTAACAATTTTCACTAACTTTCCAAGGAAGCCACTTTGCTACCAGCCTGGGAGAGAGGAGAAAGAGCAATGAATTTTGAAATGCATATGTTGTTTTTTCTGTACCATGAGAAGCTGGCATGTCACCAGAAATGTTTAAATCTCTCTCCCAGGGTAACTAGGATAATTTGACCAGCTGCACTCAAACTGCATTGAGAATGGATATTCCACAATTGTTCTTTAGCATAAAAGTTTAAATTATAAGAAAAAAAATAGCAATTTAACTGGGTATTTCTTATATAGAAATGCTGTTCCATTTTCATATAAATTTCATTTCCTTTTTTAATTATACAGAGTTAAAAGGCATTCATTTGCCTTTTGATTATGAGCCGGCCTTGCCAAACACCTGTGACTGCTACAAATTCCAATTTGTTATTTATTTACTTCAAAGCAAGATTATTATCTAAATGATACGAAGCATCAAGGGCCTTAATTATTAATAGTCAATTTGCTTAGCTATGCTTTCTGTGTCCTTGGGATGGCTACACTGTTTTCAGGTTCCTTTACTCAAGTATAAACTTCCTGGGAGAAAATGTCATTGTTCCTCAGGATTACAATTAATCAGGTTTAAAGCATGACAGAGGATAAAACTAGCCTCTGCTGTAGGAAAATCCAGATGGCTAGATGTCAGCAAAGAGTCAAGGTTGCCTATATCTGTTCATTCTCTGCTTGTGGCAATTCATAATTTTACAGTCCAAATCTGGTTACCTTATTTATGGTATTAATGAAAACTCTCATATCTGGGACCATTGCACATTAGTGCTTTATTCCAGTACTCTGGTATCTCACTTAATTAGAAACCAACAACACACCGCCTTATTGCCTTGATACTATTTCCCCCCAAAATCCATATTGTTTCTTCCCTAGAGTTCCCAGAATCTATTTAATCATATTGTTTATACACCCCTGATTAATTATTGTATTTATATACTGCTGATATATGGTAATAAGAGTATTTAAATACTTCCAACGAGGGATGCGGTTGCTCAGTGGCTAAGACACTGAGCTTGTCGATCAAAAGGTCGGCAGTTCAGCGGTTTGAATCCCTAGTGCTGCACAATGGGGTGAGCTCCCATTACTTGTCCCAGCTTCTGCCAACTTAGCAGTTTGAAAGCATGTAAAAAATGCAAGTAGAAAAACAGGGACCACCTTTGGTGGGAAGGCGCTGGCTCTTTGGCTTTGAAACAGAGATGAGCACCACCCCCTAGAATCGGGAACGACTAGCACATATATGCGAGGGGAACCTTTACCTTTACCTTACACTTCCAACAGTTTACAACATTTCACAAAATCAGTAAGAAGCAAATACTTTTAAAATAATAATTCCATTCTATGGTCATCATTCCACCATGGAAGCTGCAGTGAAACAGAACTCTAGATTTTAAAGAGTTATGTCTTGACCAATCTCTGAAAGGCCATTTGAGTGGGTACCATTCAGGGATGGGTTACCGGTACCTTTACTACCGGTTTGCAACGGGACCGTGCGCAGGCTCTTGCTTCGCTCACTCGCTTGCGCGCTTCTGCACATGTGCAGACCATCAATTATGACATCCGGGTGGGTGGGTGGAGCCTCCTGCCACATTTACTACTGGTTCTAAAGAACTGGATAGAACCGGGAGCAACCCACCACTGGTACCATTTGAATTTCTAATAAGACCATTGTACCAGCTGTAGTTTTCAGTTTAATTCCATGCAAAGCATATTATAATGGTCAAACTTAGTGGCATGAATTATTATTACTGGGCAAAGGTTGCTCTACTAACAATAAACCCCCACTGATCAATTGTCCTGATTGTTGCTAGAGTAGACTGTTCTTTCAATGTTAGGTGAGTGGGGGTGCCTGAGATGCTACTCCTTGCAGGATTGCAACTGTAATATTTAGAAAGCCAGAATGGTTTATGGAAAAAACAGCACCTCTGTCTTGCAAGGATGCAACTTTCCAGTTTGGCCCATCATAGCCTTCAGGTACTAGATTAAAACTTACACATCTCCAACTTCACATAGGGAGATACATATAACTAAGTCTCATCACTGTACTAAAGATGACATATCTGTTGGAAGTGGAGAAAGCATCAAAATTAAGTTTGTGGGGTTCAGGTCTGATTTGTTTCCCTCCTTTTTATTAAAATTCTACAGGAGGCTGCTGGGTGAGGTCTTCACTGGCAAAGGGTCAGGCATCCTAAATATGTAAATGATACACCACTTTACATGCTGAGCAGACGAACAATGCTGTTGAGGCACTATCAAAGTGCCTGGAGGTGCCTGGAGGATGTTAAGATCTGAAAGGGCAGGAACATCATCAGGCTCCATTTTAGCAACACAGGATTAATTTTGGATTCCCCACACCAGGGAAATAGTAAAATCTACTACAAAACCATACCAACCTAATCAGGAAGGAAAATCACAACTTATCCTGCCCCTTCACCAGTGGAAAAATTAAGCTTTCAAGGCTTTATAAAGTCAAAGCAGAATATTCAAATTATACATGAAAATCATCAACCTAGCATTCTCATACAAAGGCTCAGAGTATACAGGATTCATCCTATATTGGTTGCACACTTTCTGAAAACTATTGAATATTTAAACAATGAACAACTGAATAAAAGGGTCAAGAAAATAATAGAGAGTATTGATGCAACAATGGAAACGTTTTACTTCTGTTGAGCAAAAGAGAAACTATGTGGCCACATAACTCAACAGCAGGGATAATAAATCGTTATTAGGTAGAGACAATACATTTAGATTGGTGGGTGTGTTTTCCATAGTTCAGTAGTAGAACAAATGCTTAATGCTTCAGATCCATTGCTAACATTTCAAGGTACTGCAAGCAAACATCCTTGTCTGACTCAATTTCATGAATATTCCTCATGTTGTAAGCTGCTATTGATTGCTATTAATGAAAAAAGAATAATATGCATTGTGAATCTGAATAAAACATTAATAACTTAGGCTCAAATAAAGTTTGGTAAACACCCAGACTATACAACAAATGTGCACAATCACTCTGTCTCTTCAGTGAGGTAAACAGGATGGATCTTCTCAGTGAGGAGAATAGGAATGTATCTTATTGTCCTTCCATTAAAGGAAGCTTACATAGTCAGTTTAATGGAGGTTACTTCAGGACAGAGTATACACAGAAATTCAACCCAGAATAATTGATTAATAGAATTATTAAATCTCCTTCATTCACATAGTGAGCCTCTCTCCACATAGTGTTAAGCAAACATAATTAGCCCAAAGTTTGAAATGAAAGAATAAGCAATAATACCATTGCTGCCCTTGGATGATTATACTGCAGAGTCAGAATAGGAAAGTCAATTATTAGCTGTTATCTAAGCAGAACTGTGGTAAATCCTCTGGCATGAAATATATCTTGTGTAGTTTTTCATGCCAAATTTCTGCTTGAATTTTAATATCTAGAATGTTGGCTTATTCGCTAAAGTTGCTCTAATTCTTCCCTCATGTGCAGCACCCATTCACACAAGCAAAACAAGAGTTGTAGCAATCACTTTTTGTTTACTTCACAATTGTTCAGTTACAAGTTATATATATGAAGAAAAAACAAACAGATTTGTAGTCTGCCTAATTGTTTCCACTCAAAAAATAAATAAAAATAGCTAAATCTATAAAGGAAATTTATTCATTTAATACTTGGTGCATGTGTGTGCATTTTTTACACAAACTGAAAGCTGACTGGAGGATATTAGGAATTAGTTTTGTTGAAGAGAAAACTCAATGAAGATCTGAATTAATTAGTTCCTTTTCTTATCTTCTTATAATTCAAAGCAGAACAATGTGTTCAACTCTAATCAACAGTTTTTCAGTGAGCCAAAATTTAGGCACTATTACAATTTTTAGTCTGTTTTTATTTATTTATTTATTTATTTATTTATTTATTTATTTATTTATTTATTTATTTATTTATTTATTTAATTTTTATACCGCCCCCTCTCCCGAAGGACTCGGGGCGGTGAACAGCCAGAATTAAAAACACACAATACAAATATTAAAATACATTAAAACAAAATTAAATTATCTTAGGCTTCTCCAATTTAAAACCCCGTTACCCATAAAATTCACCCAATTAAAAATTTTTAACCCAGCCCGGCTTGCTGAAATAAAAAAGTCTTCAGG
This sequence comes from Pituophis catenifer annectens, assembly GCF_029215685.1. Taxonomy (NCBI): domain Eukaryota; kingdom Metazoa; phylum Chordata; class Lepidosauria; order Squamata; family Colubridae; genus Pituophis; species Pituophis catenifer. The sequence goes on from NW_027256881.1 coordinate 302,423,909, forward strand.
GCCCGGCGGAAGGTCCGGAGGTCCGGGATTAGTCGTATCCCTGGGGGTAGCTCATTCCAGAGGGCAGGTGCCCCCACAGAGAAGGCTCTTCCCCGGGGGGTCGCCAGCCGACATTGCCTGACAGACGGCACCCTGAGGAGACCCTCTCTGTGGGAGCGTGTTGGCCGGTGGGAGGTTATCGGAGGCAGAAGGTGGTCTCGTAAATAACTGGGTCCTAAACCATGGAGCGCTTTGAAGATGAGAACCAACACCTTGAAGCGCACTCGGAAGACCACTGGAAGCCAATGCAGCTCGCACAGGAGAGGTGTCACGTGGGAGCGCCATGTCGCCCCCATAAGTACCTGCGTGGCCGCATTCTGCACCAGTTGGAGCCTCTGAGTGCTCCTCAAGGGGAGCCCCATGTAGAGAGCGTTGCAGTAGTCGAGGCGGGAAGTAATGAGGGCATGAGTGACCGTGCATAGGGAGTCCCAATCCAGAAAGGGGCGCAACTGGCGTATCAGGCGAACCTGATAGAAAGCCCCCCTGGCCACGGCCGTCAAATGCTCTTCTAAAGACAGCCGTGCATCCAGGAGGACACCCAAGTTACGCGCCCTCTCCGTGGGGGCCAATGTCTCGCCCCCAATAGTCAGCGATGGCACCAGCTGACTATATCGGGACGCCGGCAGCCACAGCCACTCAGTCTTGGAGGGATTGAGTCGGAGCCTGTTCCTCCCCATCCAGACCTGCACCGCCTCCAGGCACCGGGACATCACTTCAAGGGCATCGTTGGGGTGGTCTGGGGTGGAGATGTACAGCTGGTGTCATCAGCGTACAGATGGCACTGCACCCCAAAACCACGGATGATCTCGCCCAGCGGCTTCACATAAATGTTGAACAGGAGAGGCGAGAGGACCGACCCTTGTGGCACCCCACAAACCAAGTGCCTTGAGGTCGACCTCTGCCCTCCAGCCAACACAGACTGCGACCGGTCGGAGAGATAGGAGGAGAACCACCGTAAAACAGTGCCTCCCACTCCCAACCCCTCCAACCGGTGCAGCATACCATGGTCGATGGTATCAAAAGCCGCTGAGAGGTCTAATAGGACCAGAACAGAGGAGCAACCTCTGTCCCGAGCCCTCCAGAGATCATCAACCAAGGCGACCAATGCCGTTTCCGTGCTGTACCCGGGCCTGAAGCCGGACTGGAATGGATCTAGATAGACGGTTTCATCCAGGTACTGGGGGAGCTGTCGCACAACCACACTCTCAACAACCTTCGCCAAGAAGGTTTGGAAGACAGCTATTGAAACATGTTTTTTACTATCCTCAGGAACATAACTTTCAGAAAGGGCAAATTGGCTATTGATCCTTGATCTTATTTATCATGTCCTACTAACAGCTTATGACTATCTTTGATAAACTAGTGCTGGTCTATCTTTTTGTTCATTCTGTCAACACTTATTTCATTAGTTCTGTTTGCATACTCCTGGATCTTCTTAACATGACTTTTAATTAAGTTGATTATTAGTCCTGTAGTAATCAAATATTGAGAATATAATCAAAGGTTATTTTCAACTTAAACATAGGTGTATTCTCAGGTTTGCTTAAATTCGGTGTCCTTTCTGTGTATTTTGTTACACGGTAGTTGAAGAACTAAACTATCACATC